>NW_026970679.1:0-39496 GCF_963678635.1 Symsagittifera roscoffensis | reverse complement strand
TTTAAACCGCTCGAAATTAATCTAATTTATAAATTTAAATTGTATAGATATCGGGCATCGGTCAATTTTTTGACCAAATTGATTACAGGAATCAGGCATCTTCAACTTGTGTGGTCGTTAAATTTTTGTGTACACTCTACATCTTCTCACTTACAAAAATCAAAAATGCACTTGATCGAAAAATTTTTTAAAAATAATATCAGGTAATACAAAAGCGCAAAGAATTTAGTTTTAGAAATTTTCTTTACTTTTTATGAAAAATTTCTTTGTCAAAAACTGCGTCATTGACTATCAAAAAAATGATAACAAGGGAAAGAGCGGCTATTCTCATGTGTTAATGCATAACCCCCTAACCACTTTTTTGCCTCTCACAATTTTATGGCTCTCAAAATTTTATGGCCTTCAATTTTTTCAGCCGAAGATAAGGTTTTAATCATTTTTTTTCTCAATAAGTACCCTGCCATCTCTGAAACTGAGCTTTCAAAAAAGCTTTAAACGCTTTTAATTCAAAGGAATAAAAAAGTGTTTTGCCAAGGATTAAGAAAGTGTTTCTTCTTTATAAAAGTATTTTTGCCAAGTTTGGTATGAAGCGTTCGATCGATTAAAAAAATCAATTCGTAGAAAAAAATTTGGCCTAAAAAAATTTCCAGGTTTGGAAGTTTTGAAAGGAAGAAGTATACTTTTCTTAAAAATTACCCTGCCTATTCTTGTATAACAATTTCAATTAAAAACATGACTTGCAGTTTATCTCTGCACAAATGGGCAGAAAAAAATTATCTTCTTAAAAATTGTGCATTTATCAAAAACTTCCCCACTTTTTGAAAACTTTTTGAATTTTCTCCAAAATTTCCACGCCAAATTGGAGATAACCGAATTAAACAGATTAACAGTGTCTCAACGTATCTCCTGCATAAGCTGAGTCTCCTGAATGGGCTATCCTAGTCCATTTTTAGTTGTAAAAAATCAATAGATTTGCGAATAGTTCAATTTTTGAGAATTTGACCAGTTTTTGTACCAAACTCATTTTCACGAAAACGGCATGAATAATGCAAGACTAAAAAATTGATTGAAATAGTAGATTAGTATGCTACGGAAATGTTATTTTTATTGGTTACCCTCGTAAAAACGTTTTTGTGTTTTTGGACGTTGAATTAGCCATTGATTCGACAAATATTCTATCGATGGCGTTTTGTCGTATTTTGAAGTTTATATTTTACCTTTTGCATCAGTACATATCTGGAGATAACGCCTT
This sequence comes from Symsagittifera roscoffensis, assembly GCF_963678635.1. Lineage (NCBI taxonomy): Eukaryota > Metazoa > Xenacoelomorpha > Acoela > Convolutidae > Symsagittifera > Symsagittifera roscoffensis. The sequence goes on along the minus strand of NW_026970679.1, from coordinate 38,244 downwards.
ATCTTCGGCGTCAATACAATTTCACAGAAAATCTATCCAGTACATTCAACTTTTGTTTGCCCCCATTTTTCGTTCGTTTCATGTTGATTAAATGAACACTTTTTTGAGAGCAACCGAATTGAGTTGATTTTGGATATCAAATCTGGATTTCGAATTTCGGTAAAATTGATTTATCTTGAATTTTGCCGTTTTAAGAAAAAAAAGTTTCGTAGAATCATACTTTTTTCCAGTTAATTGAAAAACTGTTTTTGCACATTTTGTGCTAAAAGTTTGCACTCAAGAAAAATATCTGTCAGTTTTACAGTAATCTACAGTCGCACTAGCAACCCCACAAACCGTTAGTTTCAGGGGAATTTAATTAATAATTTACTATTGAAATTTTCTCGTTTAATTTTTCTGCAATTGTCTTTTTAATATCAACATTTTACGCTATTTCTAATGGAAAGCAAAAAAAATATGAGAAAATTGAAAAGCTTTTGCTTGAAAAAAATAGCATTAGTTAGTATCATAGTTTTTTTGAAATCAAAAAACATCCCGAAAATTACCTCGAAAGCAACTAAATTTGTACGCATAATGATTGAGAGTCGTGAAAGTGAAGACAAACTGCATTTACTATGTTTCTTTTTAAAGAAGATGGATAGAAGTTTTTCAAAAGCCTTTAAATGGCTTTTCGTAGGTTTTCCTGGCAGCATTTCAAGATGGAATAAGTTTAAAATACTTAGTTTCAATAAACTTTGCTGGTGGACAATTTGATAATTGATTTAATACAAGGTTGTCGACTTTTTCCAAATCGAAAAAAAAGAAACTAATCGTTGTTAACTATTGTTTTTTTGGAATAAAATTGTAAAGATCAACCCATTTTATTGCCTGATAAGTGCTTGATATCAAAATGGACTTGATATCAAAAAATTTGGAAAAACGAAAGCTAACAACGATTCGTTTGTTCGTCTTGATCTTGTTCCTGGCCCCATTAATTTGTTTATTTGTACATGTTATTTAGCAGTATGCGCAAGAATGCTGCCTACTTTGTCAACTTTGAACGTAAAATTATTAGAAAAAAGTCGTTTTAATAAAAAATTTAAGTTGTTTCTAGAATTTTTGATTTTCAATTTTCGATCAACTCTGTTTTTTGAAATTTAGGTTTTGTTTTTTATGAGTTTGATAAATTAATTTCTACCCTTTCATTGAGGTGAATAGGCACACTCCAAAATTTTTGATGTAAGATTCAAACTTTCTACAAATACTGTTTTTGCTACGTGGCTTATCGGTTTTCCGCTATTCGTACCATATTCATACAACTCATTGGTTTGCTTTATTTCTGTTTGTGACAGACACATCTTTGAAATTTGTCTAAAGTTTTTTTTATGGCAGTGTATGGTTCTTTTTTATAAATTGTGTTTGAGCTTCATCTAGACAAAAGTAGACATGAATCTTTTTTTTTGTGCAGGCGTTATCGCAGTTAACACTCTGCGTCAAAAAAACTGTGCTAGTCAGTGTTTTTTTTATCAATAAACTGCGCATTAGTCGTAGAGTACCAAATAAATGTACTTTAAATCCGAGTGGTGTTTTAATCCAAAAAACAGACGTAGTTTGTAAATTATTTATTATTGAGTTTCGAGCGATAATCATTTCAACATAAAAAAAATTAATTGGGAGATTCAAATCAACCATACTTTTTTCATCTAAATACGTATAGTTTGACAGTCAATAGCATAAGACTGGAAATTATATTTCAAAATTGTCTCATTTGGCTAAAAAGCTTAGTAGGCAGTTTTGTCAAAAAATTTGTACATGTTACAAAAATAGGTTTGTGCATTGTTTTCAGTTTCAAAATTCGTACTTGTCCTAACGAATAACAGATCTGCTTTCTAAAATACTTTTCTTGTAGTAACTTAAGACTTAAAAAAACTATTAAAAAAGTTTTTTTTATGATCAAAATTTTGAGAAAAAAAACAAAAAGGAAGATTTTAATTATGTTGGTTAGTGATTCTGTCATTTATATTCCGCCGTTACCTAGTCAAATTATTCAGGAAAAAAAACTGACTAGGCGTCAATTTTTAAAACGGTTTTTGTATTTCATATCAAAAGAAACTTCAATCAACAGTTTGCTGTAAAGTTAAATAGTATTTGCTCAGTTTAAGGGCTTTCAAGCTTTTTCGACGTGTAAAAATTTTAAATTTTGTCTATTTCAGATCAAAAAATTTGAATTGCCTCCCAATTGATAGTTTGAGTGGTCTTTTTTCAAAAAACGTTAAAATTTCGAAAGAGTAAAACGTTTTTGTCGTGTAAAAAGTAAAATTGAGAGAACCATTTGAGCAAATTATTGAAAGTTTCGATGCTCTTTTTCAAGATAATTTTTTGAGGCAGTTTTTTTTTTAAATAGGATGCTGGCATTACTGCTCTAAGATCTGGAACTTAGTTATCCGAGCTATTTTAGTTTTTAATTTTTGAAATGTTTATTATGTGTGACACTTTCATGTTTGTTACACTAAATTTTTCTTCTTCGATTTTTTAAAAAAATTTTTAAAATTTTTGATGATTACGGAAATATTGCAAATTTTGGGCCTTAGCAAAAATAAGATCAATGTGTTTCGTCACTATGTGTCTTCCTTTTATTTCTTGATTTTTAGGGTCAATTTTCTAGTGTTCGGTTGCTAATCGTGGTCTTTTTAATATCCGTCTACCAATTGTAACAGCTGACAATTCCAGCTTTTTTCAAACAATCGGTAAATTTTTTTAGATTAAAAGCAGCACAATAAGCTCGTTTTTCATGACATTTTGTTCAAAACCATGGAAAAATTAATCCTGCACACTGCAGTCTTCAAACTAGATTTGCTCTATGTTAAATAAAAGTTTTTGTGAACAAAACTAATTGAGCGATTGCGGAGATTGATTTCAAGAAAACATTCAACGAGATCAGATTACAATTGCAAAAGTAAGAAAACAAACGCAAACTGTTTTTTTTTCTTCTGATTTTTGAAAAAACAGTTAAGACTCACAAATGACTTCATTCAATAAAACTTTGATTTTTGATGTAATATCATATGACTATAGTATTCGACAAAATCGTCCTTTATGACGCTTATTTTCAAATAAACACATTAAGGTTGAGCAAATCGTTGCTGATAATAAAAAAGTGAACGTGCTCCTTTGAAGATAAAATGCGAACGAGTTTCTATATACTGCCTCATCAAGTAACAAAAAAAATCATTTATTACAAACAAGAAACTTAAGTCGTTAAATTTTTTGTTTCTTGATTTAATATTACTAGTTTATTAATTTCAATAAAATCGTCGTATATGCCGTTTGTCTTCAAACTTATACATTAAAGTTGAGCAATTTTTGCTCATAAAAAGTATGCGTGCTCCACTAAGATAGAATGCGAATGAGTTTATATATAGTGCCTTAAAACGTAACAGAAAAAAAACTAATTTATTACAAACAAGAGACTTTTGTCGTTAAGTTTCTTTTTTTGTTTGATTTTATTTGACTATTATTTTCAGCAAAATTATCGTATACATCGTTCAACTTCAAATCAACTCAATACGCTGCGCAAGTTTTGCTAAAATTAAAAAAGTAAACGTGCTCCATTAAAGATAAAAAGCAAATGTTCTACGCACTGTTGTAATTCTTTGACAAAGTTTAAAGCTTTTAAGTTATCGCAAAGTTATTGTATAGCTTTTCCAAATCAAAAACTTGAGGCGATGGATAATTCTACAAGCGATTTGTTTCAAGAACTTGATAGTTTCGAATTCGATTTGCCAGGAAAGCACAGAGTCCCTTTTAGCGATAATCAGACTCTGTTGGAAATTGTACGATTCCAGTATCCTGGATGGAAAAACGTGGGAAATGTAACATCAGTTCCTATAGCTAGATTACCTAGATTGTTTCTTAAACAAACTCAGATGTCTTCGAAGCTGCAAATCGAATTTAAATATCTTCAAAAAGGTGAGGAGGGCGAAATTCGAATCTACCAATTGTTTATGAACAATAATGATAACATGCAGGATGGAATTATGGTTCTTCCGAATGTAGATGGTTCCAAATTATTTGACACACCATCAGCAAAGGTAGAAATTGACCAAGTCTTACTTCATCCGACCAAAGGAGTTTTTGTGTTCAACATAAAATCTCAAGGAGGCAAGGGATTGACTCCACAAAAAATCCAAGAAGACTTCAAACGTCATTGCAGTTTCATCAAAAGCCTCATGCTATTTGGCGATCAAAGTTCAACAGCTTTTGTTCCGATACATTCTGTTTATTGTCATCTGTTTGATGACAATAAGGCCAAGTTTGAGCGTCGCCTAACAACAGATCAACTTGGAGGCAGAGTTTTAGTTCTTGCAAAAGCAGATTTGAAGTCTGATTCTTTTTCTTCTGCTTGGAAAGCAAAATTAAAGGGAATTCCAGACTTCGATCCGAACCTCAGAGAAAAGTTTGACGTTTTAGTTGCGCGGTTGGTGGCGCTAAACAGCCTAGAAAGCTCAATAGCTTTAATTCACGATGAAATTAGCAAAAACTACATTCAAGCGGCTAATAAAAACAAGAAGCAATTCGATGAGTTTGTGAAAGATCAGGCTACTAAAGCAACCCTAGAAGAACTCTCGCTGACAAAAACTGGATCGAGAAAGAAGGAACGTTTTATAATCTGGACTGCAGAACAACTAAGTATAATATCCAAAGTAAATGATCATTTACAGAACCCCAGCCTAGGTGGTTTGAGACTGCTTGTTAGGGGATGCAAGGGATCAGGGAAAACAATGCTTCTCGTGTTTCTTGCTAAACTTGCTGACAAGTTGGGAAAACAGAGTCCCGGCCGAAGCACAAAAAAAGTTGTTGTCTGCAACGGAAAGATGTTCACTGGTTCTGATCTCAACAAACGGCTGGAGCACTTTCTTTCGTCAACTGGAGTTTCCGTTCTTAATTTAAGTTAGTTCTTATGGAAACTGTTCTATGTTTCAAATCGGTATGTAGAAAGACTTCGGGTGTAAATTCTTTTACTGAAGCAAAGCCATCTATAACTTTTTCCCTACCGTTTTAAACAAATTAAGTCTAAAAAATTTAAAGACCTCCAGTTTTTATAAACCTTAATCAGCCTTAATTATTTTTTGATTCAAAAAGAATAGAAGGTATTATTTCATTGTTTTTTGTTTTGATATTTGTGTTTTTTTTTTCGAACAAATTTCAATCATTTTTTTAGATTTAATTTTATCCGAACAATTGGATTTTAAATTTTTACTTTCTCTCATCATTTAGAACAAAAGTAAATAAAAACTTCTAATGAATTTTTTGAGTTTTGCACATTTTTGTATTTTAATTGATGTCTTTTGATTGCTTTTTGTTTACATTATCCTTCAATCAAAATGATCAAAATGTTGGTATAAAATATATTTTTTACGATATTCCAAATGAAACTTTGTTGTTGCTTAATTCGTCGAAGCCAGAGTGCAAATGGTAAACACTAGTTTGTCGAATTACAATAGCGATCAACAATTGGTTTGCGAAAATTTTTCACTCTAAGACAGAAGAAACATTTGGGGCCCAAAACTGATAATTTTAAACGCAATAAATGAATCATGTTGCTTGAATCTGTTTGGTTTACGCCAATATCAAGTTACTAAGTGTTCATTGCTGGTTGATTGCTTAGTAATTTTATCCTAAGATATAAGTCTCACCTTAGATCGTCAAGTTGTCTTGACAAAAGTTAGAGTAAAAACAATAGTTAGAAAAGGTATGAATTAATTAGCTGGTTAAATACAAAGCACAGGGTTATTAGATTATATAAACGAATCGAACAACTTAAAGAAATATGCCTGTGAGGGAGGTTGGGTTAATCTTATTTTGTTCATCAATATTTTATCTTCTTACTAAGGTCGATGATTGTTTAGTATTCTTGGATCACCCTTGATTGTGTCCACTTCTGCACTTATGGTTGGTCGTCTGTATTGTCCTTGCCGTAGTCCTTTTGGTCCTTATGGTCCAGATTCCCTCAGTTGTGCGTATCTCGATTTATAACTTTATCAAATTTTAAACGAGAATTGTTTCTCTATTTTTTTGGAAAGAAAGGCTAGTTTTATGTTATTGTTAAAGTCGAAACGAAAAATTATTTATTTTGAAAAAGTAGATGTTATGAGATCTGACTTGCTGCTGATTGAGCAAAATGAAACATTGAAGATTTCAGGCCATTCCGTTTGCTCTTAAGCATGAACCGGCGGCTGATTCAATCTTTAACTTTTCAGGTTTCACCTGCTCCTTTATTCTCCCTTTCTTATAAGTGAATTTTCAACTAATTTTTATTTGATTTTTTCAAATCAAATACTTTCAAATTATTAGTCCTCTTTGATTAAAACTGCAGCCTTCAGTTTTGTCTGATTAACAATTCATATTACTCTCTCTGATGCATCATATTCCAGGTGCATCTCTGCTTAATCAAAGTAAGGAAAATTTCAGTGCAGCCAGCAAGACTGCTAAAAAATTATCCATTTTGTTTCAAGTTAAAGTTAAAAGGGACGTGTTAATAATCACCGCCCTCTGAAAATAGTGAGCATGAAAAAAATGAGAAAAATTGAACAAGTATTTAAAAAGTAGTGGATTTTCAAAACCAGACTTTATAGTCCTAATAAGAGTAAATCAGTCAATATCTGATTTTGTGAAAAGAGGTTATAGTTTAAATGGCATGCCCCAATTTAGAATTGGGTCGTTAAATGAACAATTAAGACAAGGGTCTTTTGTCCGTGTAGTATTTTCAATACTACAACTTACCCCTTTTTTAAGAAAAATAAGCTGTTCGATTCTTACAGTTACAATGGTGATAATTTAAACACTTTAATGATTAAATATTTTAGTTATAACATTTAAAAAAAACATCAAATGAAATTGTTATGTTGATAAATTAAGTTAATGGACTCAAATTTAAATATGCTTTTTGTTCTCTAGAGCTCTAAATTTCGTCTAGAGCTTCCTTCTTGCTTCTAGCTCCACATTGTACGCTCTGAGGATAGCTATCTTCCTCTGTGAAGCCTCGAGTTTTTGCTGTAACTTGACGATTTTCTTTTTATTTTATTTTATTCTTAGTTCGCAGCCTGCTCATCCCGTCTATAAGCTCTTTATTATCGTCTTGCTCTTTCTGCTTGGGTCTTACATAGTTTGGGAAAGCAGTTATTCCCTCAAATGGGATGGTAACTTGAGTTCCCCCTGCTTTCAGGATGTAGCCTTGCTCTTCTCTCTTCTTCAATTTTCAGAAGTTGGTTTCCTCATTTATCACCACTTCTTGTTGGGCTATAAACTCGACAGGCATCATCGCCTTTTCCATTGTCGTCGAGTTGACAACTTCAATAAATGATGGCAGTTTCCATCTGTTGTAGTTTTGTTTTATTGAATACTTCAAACTCGTTATACATCTAAGGTTTTCAGTATCCAATTTTTTTTCCTACTTCCCTGTTCTTCTGCAGTTTTGATCTTTGATTTAGACGGGGGAAATTCCGAGGGTTCTTATTTAACCCATCGTCCATTGACAAAGATTGTACTACAGATTTCAGTTGCTTCTTTCTGAGAGGCAATTTTCTTTTGAACTCCTCGGATGCTGGTTCAGCATTTCAGCAGTTCCAATTCAAAACTTGGTCATATTCCATTTTGCTACACATCAATATAAAATAAGAAAATATTCAAATTCCCGAATTATATATGGATACTAAGGCTTATTATCAAATTTGAATAATGAAGGACTGTTACAAAAGTGTAAAATTTTATATATAAAAGGAGCAAAAGATAATCTTGTGGTTTCTTACAAGTTCACCAAGGAAAACAAATGAAGAAAGACGATCATGGTTTTTATTAATCACAGGAAAAAAGAATTTTACAACACTGAGTTAAGCTCAGAATTTAAACGTTTGTAGTTAAAGCAAAAATGGAAATTTGGGGGCATTAATTAACCCCTAAATTTAAATGTATATCCACCTGGGGTCATCCACAGGCTTACCATGGGTCCCCTTTTATAGGTAAAAGGCACTAGAAAAACCGGGGGGTAAAAAGTATACAATATAGCGTGTTTAAGAGAGTCTTTTGTGTTTATTTTTGTTTAAAAATTGTTAGCGGATTACTGAAGTCTTGAGGCCTTACCAAATGTAGGATTGTAGAGGAACCGTATATGGACATCGCTTTAGTGTAGAGAAATAACTCCATGGGTCGGAAAAATCACAAAGGATGTGGCATAAGGAACAAAATTTTGCCGTACTTGGGAGGCATCTTGTACAAATAGTGATACCTTGATGGCAATTGGTAAGATGTTGACAGCTTGCCATACTGTGGGTCTGAGTATTTCCCAATTTGCGCTTTTCACCTAACTTTCGCATACACAACAAGGAGAATAATGGGAAAGTGAACGGGTATAATTTGGGACTTGGCAAATGGGGCATAAAATTTGTCCATATTTTGAAAAATGAGCTACAATTTGCTCATGACAGTCTATGCAGATGAAGTGTGGTGGATAATGAGGCTGGTTATTGTGTTGTTTCTTGAATTTGGATTTTGGTAAGTAGCAAATCGGGAATTCAAGAGTGGGTTGTGTAATGGTTTTTCGGAAGTACTGTAAAATGGGCTGGAAAACATAAAACAAATTTTGGAAATAAAATTAACAAACTTGGACAATTTTACACTTAAAAACTGGTAAAGTTATCTGAATGATTTTTATTTGAGGAAAAATTAAAGCATAAGTCGATTATAGGTTTGAAAATTGATGTTGATAACATCTTCCTTACTGTTGAACTCATTTATGGTAATATTGTAAAAATCTACTTCTGCTTTTGACAGTAAATTTCTTCATCGTGGAACCAGGACCATAACGTTTGCAAAAAATATCCAACTGTTGTTGATCGGGATGAATATAAATATGATTTGTACACGCTTGGTAACCGTCAACTTGGACAAGGAGATTGTAATCAAGGACAAAATCAATGTCCATTACCAAGCAGAACATTTTGGTATTTACCTAAACAAACATCATAATTGTTTAGTTATTTTTTATTGCCTTTACAGATCTGACATTCGTCAATTGGTTCTAAGTTTAGTACTTGAACATCCTGGCGACATATTGAGCATTAGAATTTGTCAAAAATTAATTTAGGTTTGGACTTAAGAGTCATGTAGCATTCATTACAAATAAACTGAACGGGTTGTGGATATTTTTTTGTGAAGTTTTCTTAATTGAAGGGATGTTTTTAATTCCAGGCAAACAGGTCATTCGTTTGCCATTGTAATAAAAAAAGTTATGCCCAAACCTCATCAAAAACAATTTTTGAAAAACAGATAGGGCACATTTGTTTGCTTTTCTCAATGCAATTATTGCATACAATCATATAAGGGTGTTTAACTATCATATGTTCGCCCTTTCGTTTGTTTCTGGATAACACTAATTGGTTGCAGATATTACAGAAATCATATTCTGACATATTAATTACTTGAATATTCTGCCTGCAATTGTGACAACGAGTTTTTGCGAATGGTGTACTAGCTCTTATCTTGAATTTACTATAAGAATTAACGCAAACTAAATGTGATGGTTGTGGAGGTAATTTTTTATGTAATTTTTTCATTTGATTGCAAATTTCCAAACATATAGGACGTTCAGTTGCCATTTTCACTGCTCATTCAATCTGGTCTAGATCGCAGGGAATGGGAAATGTTAGGCTATTTGTAAGACATAGGATTAGATGCCAGTATTTATTGCTTAGTTTATTAATGGTGCTGTAAATTTCGCCATTATAAAGTGTTTCGAAATGAAATATTAAAATGGGGATTATTTTGAAATTTTCTGCTAGAATGAAGGAGCGTTGGAACCCTTTAATTTGGACGAAGGTTCCTTCGTAAAAAAAATTATCATTCTGGTCTAAAGTACAATTTTCATATTCAATATTGGTAGGACAAGACTCCGGATAATCAGATACAAAAAGAAAGAATGGCCAACATCGGGAAGTGGGATAAATACTATGTTCCTCGAAAATACGCGTTTCGATGTATCGAACAATAACTCTCATGTAAACTTGTAAATGTGGTTGTAATTCAAAGGTTTTCTTTATGTGAATAACTGAAACTTGTTGGTCGTTAATATCAAACATCATTTTCTTTCTAATTAGAAAAAATAGATGGATTTAGACAAAATTCTGCATTTGTGTCAAAAGCAAAAAAATGAGTTAGTTCAAGGAAATTGGGGTGATTTCCTGGAACTGTGATTGTAGTTGATATAATGGAGTTAATCTTACTCACATGTAAAAAATAAAAGTTTTCAGAGTGTTTTTCTACTCCAATAAGTTAGTAACGTAGGTTTGGTAACCAAATAAACAGGTTACGAGAGGTTAGTGAGATCATTTGAATGAAAATCGTTTAGGTTTTTGGCAGATGACTTAAGCTAGTTTTCGACAAAACTAGGAAAAAACTCAAATATGGCGAGTTGTGGATGACTTAAAGTGTTCCGTCTTCCCACGTATTACACTAATCGAAGTATAACATAAGTTTTGGACAATATGAACCGTTACAAGCGTCGAAGGTTTTTTCTATTTGGTAAAGGAGTACGTGACGATTGTTGTGTTTAAATAACATGAGTTTCTGTTCAATTATTTTAATCACAAAAAACAATATCTTCACAAGCAGTTTCGAATATGGCTGAGTTTTTATACTTTAAGATGTGAAGAATATCTTTGTATTTAGGATTGGTTGCCTTTACTATAATATCGTAAATTTGACTATGGTGAAAGTTGTTGATAATTAAGTGTAAATGGTTATCAATTGCTACAGATGGTAAAACTGCTGTTGTTACTCGGGAATAGAATTTCTTTGGGAAATGAGGTTAGATAAGATTAAGCAGAAAATTTCTTGTGTCTAGGAACATTTATTTTTTTCCAAATTTTATATAACAGTTTCCTCAGGATAAGTTATTATCATAAGGTTAATACATTCATTCAGTTTGGTTTTTGGTAATTTTTCTGTTGCTATTAAAGCTGGTAGTTTGTTTGCGTAACCTGGGAGTTGAATTAATAAACGAATGTCTCAATCCAAAATATCTACCAACAATTAAATGTTTGTTCAATTTAATTCTTTGTATTGTGGTATTTTCACACACAAAACTGAACTCCTTCTGGAGTAATTTTTATGAGAGCAGACTCGTTACTTTGAGAAACGAACAGATATAATTATATTTTGGATTCGATGATTCAATGACAGCTGCATTAATCACACTTCCTCGATAAACAATTAGCATGAGGCGTATAAATTTATTAGTTCCTAATTGATGTAAGTCAACAGCTGCTATTCGTGTAAACAGTTTGTTTGTAAGTGAGGTAAATTGAATTAGTAAAAGAACTTGTCTGTCTAAAATATCGACTAGCATTTAGTCTATGGGGATGCACAATTTTCTTGAGGGCATTCTGAAATAGAAAACTGTGGCTTAGATTGGTGTTATAGTGTTGTTGTTGGTGGTTGAATGAGGGATTGTTGTGCTAGAGATCGTTCCTATCGCATTGTTCGTACTAAATGTTCATTTTGGTTATTTAGGTATGTGTATAAACCAGGTTTGTTTCGTGAATCTGGTGAAATTAAGGGTACTACAGGCTCATGTCGCTCTACCATAGGTATTGAAGCAGTGCTTTCTTGGTAAATATTTTGATTATGATTTTGTTGTCGTATTTGTTTTTGTCTTGAGTTTTGCAAAGCTGATGATTCAAGATTGGAGTTTTCGTTTGAGAAATTGGAAGTAAGAACTGAAAGAACGAAACGGTTATACGTTGCACTTAATATTATCTTCCAGAAGCTCATAGTACGATTTGTTAGCTTAATAATTTCCAAAGCTTTAATAAATATTACTATGATTTCTAGCGGGAATTAACGAAAAAGAAAACAGGCAAAATAAATTCCGATTTTCTCTGAGAAAAAAAGTGACTGAACCGAATGTTCCGATGAAATTTTTTATGAAAAATTCCGGTAAAAGCAGAGAATCTAGATACACTTTTTGTTTTAAGCCCATTGCGGCGGTTAAAGAGTCGGAATTTGCATAATCCATGTGCCCATTTTAAAGAACAAATTTTTTTGAGAATAGATATGGATGCTGTGTTATGAATAATGTTATCCCAAAAAGCTTTTAATTGTCTTGGGGTATGCATGCCTGCGCGTCTCGAATCGTATACGGGAAATTCCGTAATATGGCCTATATCTTGTGGAGCGAACATTAAAGTAGTCTTGAAAGGTATTGGAGCCGGCATTAATTGATACCAAGATGATTTATCATCTAAATCAAGTTAAAAGGCATTTTGTAGCCACCAACGCAATGTATTTCGCTGGCAAAAGGAAAAGTTTGGCGGGTAATAGGGTCGAAAAACATTGTTCGCCCATTGTAAAAGATCGGTATTCGATCAAAGCATTTTTTGAGAACTTTAAGAGGTGAAAATTTTTAGGGCAAAGATACAGCCAACCAACTGCTCCATCGGTATCCAAAAACATAGAGCGGTTGCCAGTTAGCATGAATCCTGCAAGCCTGGTAGTTTGTAAAGCTAACATCATTATTGTTAGAATTTGTGTTCTTTCGAGTTCACATTGATTCTGTAAAAATGTCATTTCAGAATATCTGAGTTGCTTAACATTAAAAAACATTATGTAATCTAAATTTGCACCCAGATGAAGTTCGTAATCAATTTCATCGGTACCTACATGGTGCCAAAGAGGACCCCAATTTTTATTGTTACGTTCATCACAGAGGAATGAAAAATTACCTGATCCCAGAGGGTAATTCAAAGGTTTCACTCTTATTTGATTGTTCTCGTTTATTTGCATTTGATAGTAATTTCTATCATCGCGTCGTATGTTGCTGGATTTACCAGTGTTCATATCAAAACCGCCTGGGTATGAAATAAACAAGGACTCAAAATTTGTTTTGTATAATGCTCCTGGCCTGCTGCAGACTTCTTGCTGCTTATTGTAAATGCGAATTTTTAGATCTAAGCCGTTGGGTGCCGATCCCTCACTCAGTATATGATATTGAGGGTGGTCCAACTTATTAGCGTACTTGAACATTTTCGCTTTTTGAGAAAAGAATTTTGAGACTACGCCATTTTCGGGCATATCCCATGTGTAAGCATAAGGGTCTAATGATGTGGACTTTCATCCGCCTTCGAATATTGCGCGTGGTATTGGGATACCGTATGGATTTTTTACTTGTTTTTTTTTCTAGATTTACTTTGAGTTTAATTTTCTGCATGTGCGTTTCATAGCTATAGTGTTTTACTTGTCCCCTATTCTTACATGCTGTCGAACTGTCGCCTTCTAATGATGTTCCTTCATTTCTGGTTTGTAAAATACTTCCATCCATTTTTATAATTAATTCATGAGTGTATCCTTCTTCATTCACTGTAACTTTGTTGTTCTTTGCTGCTTTTTCGCAACCTTCTGGTGTTATAATAGTTTCCTAAGTTATCATGTTCTTATTGTGAACAATGGAAGAATGTGCCCACATTCCGCAATTATAACGATTGGGAAATGTTTTGTTTTTACACATAGCTGCGTTCACGTATGTTCTATAAGACCGCTGATATACGCTAATTGTGCTATCGGTAGTGTGAAGGTTTTCGTGGCTAACTTCACATGGGGCTATTAATTTAAAGCATACATTTCATTTTCCTGCATGCTTGAACAGTCATAGTGAGTAACTTGAGAAGATTTGATACGTTTTCCAGGTCATCATTCTGTAGAATGACAAGAGGTATAAATGTTGAAAGTAGAGTAGTAAATTTCATCATTATCACGAAGTTGCTAAAAGTTAGCAATAGTAAATTTTGCGGTTGGTTTTCATTGGAAGAAACCATTGTTTTAAAAAATTGACTAATTTGATTGACGGTTACGTGTGGGGTCATAGTTTGAATTATCTTTTGTATCCAAATTGATGACCCGGAGAGTACAAAATGAGTTTTTAGGTTTTAGTTAGTGAAGACTACTAGAGATTGTTTAACTGAATCCTGCTTGGTAGAAGCTGGGTTGTCGCCGACGTCTTCGAAGTCTTTCGTTTGTCGAGCCCGTTTGAACAGATGTCTGTCCGATTTGGGGGTTGTGTCTTGATGTAGATGGTATAAATGACAATTCATTGAAATTATTACCAATCCTATCGTTTGAGAAAAAGAGGTGCCAAACCTTCTCTGTAATCTTGGCTTATGTGGCATTTGTATAGTGTCTGTGTTGTGCTCTTGAAATCCTGAGTCTATATTCGTTAGGATTTTTTCTTGCACATTTTCATGTAGTTTTTTTTTTATTTTTTCGTCTATGGTGTGTTTCGACAGGTAAATATTCTGATGAACCCATTGGCTTTTGAAATGATTTGTTGGTGAGTGGTGTATTGACAATTTTATTCCATGATTGCCTTAAGTTTTCATACAATGCTTTTTAAGACTGGTCTTTTAAATATAGTCATTCACCAGTTCCTTTGCTTTTTCTTCAATGGGAAAGTATTCAATTAGATGGTTTCTATGAGCTGTCTTTTTCATAGTTTGATCTGAATATAAGTTATTCCATTAGTAATACCATAACTAATTTTTGTCCTATTTCTAAGGGTTTTCCTAATTTATGTTTGTTTCGATATTTGTGGATTTTGTCGTTATGTTCAAGACTTTTCCTGTAAGCTGTTTTATAGATGTATTTAAATTGGTTCTCTCGGAAAAGTAGTGAAGTGTTAATTTTTGGTTTTAATAATGGTTGTACAGCTTTATTTAACGATGTTTATAAAGAATGTCTGTGTAATGGGAGACTAGCACAGAATTTCACGTTTATTCTGAGTTTCGAAATAATCCTAGCTTTAAGGAAATTGGTATTTGAGGTTTTCGTCCGAAAACAATTTCGTATGGGGTTAACCCAGTACTTGCGTTGATAGTGGTGTTATGAGCGAAAGCAAATTTCGCAGCTAGACCACTGCAATTTCCCTTTGCTTGATCAAAGAAAATTCTAAAATGTGTTCCTAGATGTTTGTTTTGTATTTCCACTTTACCATTTGTCCATGGTAAATATGTGGTTCTGAGAGCATGTGTTATTCCTAGTTCATGAAGCCAACTAGTAAAATCTTCGTTCTTGTAAGTTGTTCCTTTATCATAAAACTAGTTTTTGTGGATTACCCATTTAGAGAATGATTTTTTCTAAAGTTTTTATTGTTTCAAAGGCGGTAGTGTTAGCTACTGGATATAACCGGAGGAATCGAGAAAATGAATCTACTACAACTAAACAGTGTTTCTTTCCGTTTGATGTAGGAGTAATTAGTCCCGATGATCTATGTGTACAGTATGATAAGGAAAAGGTACTGTATCCGTCCATTGTTCTAAAGGTGCTTTGTTAAGATTGTGATGTTTGTGTTTATTTTTTTGACAGTCAAGACATCTGGGTTAACTGGGTTATCCATTTGTACATGCCTGGCCAAAAAAAATATTCGCAATGGTTTTGTCTTTTCCTGCATCACCTGCTAATTGATCTGTATGTGCCAATTCAAATGTTTTTATAAAAAGTGACGTAGGCACACAAATTTTAATTTCGTTTACTTCGAGATTATCTGATGTTTGTTCAATGCCAGGAAGTTTGTTCAATGCCAGGAACTTCAATGCCAGGAAGTTAATAATAAAGTTTCAAAATTGTTTAGATATGAAGATAAAGCTCTTGATTGTCTATAATTTATATTTTTTGAGTCTTTGTTTTTGTTTCTCACTAACTCTTTTATGATTTTTATGACTGCATCGGTGTCTTGTTCTTTGACGATAAATTCTGTGTTTGAACCTATATTTTTCTAAGTTTGTTGAAAACAGTGAATATCTGAGTAAGGTTATCCTTGTTTGTAAGTGTTTCGTTAGGCAGTTTGGTTGCAATTTTTTTGTTTTCTAGTTTATTGGTTTATTGTTCACATAATGCAATTTCATCGTATAGCAAACATTTTTGAATTATTTTATCTTGTTCATCAATCGTTTCAAAATATAGGAGGTCGGATTGATCTTCATTATCGTAATTTGACATATAATCCTCAAATTTGGTTGGGTTAGTGTTTAATTCGAAAGACAAATCGGAATAGTTATGATCTGATTCTTCGTCTCTTCCGTTATTATTTGGTATTTTGTCTGGAATCATTCTAACTTGGTTGATAGCTGAACCTTGTATCAAGCAAGAACTTTTATCAGTTAGTGAGCAAATTTGTTCTTTTTTTGTTTCCTTGGGTACTTTGAGTAATTTTTCGTTGTTAATTTTGAATCTAATTGAACCGTTCTTATTTTGTTTAATGACAGGAAAAAATTCGTCGCTGTGTCCCTTTTTGGTATCTTGCACTATGAAGTATTTTTCCTCGTAGCCATTTTTGTCGTAGAATGAAATGTCCTCGGGAATTTTCTTATGTTTTAATTGTTGTTTGTCTAAATCTCTAGTTGTTACATTACTGCTTAAAATATCTGGGAATGCTGGGTTTTTTCCTTTGGTCCAATTAACTTTCAAATTTTGAAATTGTGATATAACCAATTGGGATCTAAAATATCTATGGGACTGTTTACCTCTTCTTCTCCAAAGATAAATCAAAACTTCGTGATCAGTATAGAGATATATTGGATGTGGTGAACTTAATAAATAGTGTTCCTATGTTTGTGGAGCTGATGGGACACCGCAAAGCTCTCTAGCTGTTGTTGACATTTTTTGTTCTTCTTTATTATTGTACACTTTTGAGTTAAAGGATATAATACGTCTCGCTCCTGGGAATTCTTGTACCAATATTGAACCTATTCCTATTGATGATGAATCTACATGTACATGGAAAGGCTATCTTGTGTCTGGTATTGCTAGAATTGTATCTGCACTAATTTTTCTTTTTTATTTCTTAAATAGTTTTTTGTAATCTGGTGTCCATTTAAAAATTGTATCATTCCGTATCAAATCATAGGAAGGCTTTGAGTCTACATGTAAATTTTTTATATACATACTATCAAATCCTAAATAACCTAACACTGTCATTACATCTCTTTTGTTCTCTGGCAATTTCACTCCTTTGAGATCATCTGCATTTTTCTTAACTGGTTGTATGCCATTTTTACTTATTATTCGTCCTAAAAACTGTAGTCTTCTCAAAACGAATATTGCTTTTTTTCTGGTTGAACTTTTAGTCCTGATTTTCTTAATAAGTCATGGCATGTAGCAATGATGTTGAACATTTTTTCTACAGTTTGGGCTTGCATTATTTCATCGACGAAATATATTACTGCTTGATTTCTTTCTATGAAGGCGGCAAAATGTATTGTCATTATTCTACTGAAGAAAATTGGTAGACCACATTTTCCGTAAAAACCTCGTTTAAAAGTGAATTGTTTTGTTCCAATTACAAAGCTTGTTAATTGTTGTATTTCCTCTGTTAAAGGTACTCGATTGTATGCTGAGCATAAATCACTCGTGGTGAACAAATTTTCTTTTAGCTTAGTTATTGGCGATTCAATTGGTTCTAATGTCCATGAATAACGACTTAAGTCAGTTATTGAGTTCAGGTATCTCGCATCGATAACGAGCATGACTATGTTCCCTTTTGGAAGTATTATAATTGGGTTTATAAATTCTGATCCCATTTTGGGATTACTTCCCATTTCTCTAATTATTCCTGATTTACATAATTGGTCTAGTAAGTCATTCAGTTTTTCTTGGTAATGTAATGAAAGTCTTGACGGTCTTTGTTTAGTCAAAACAGAGCTTGCTAAAAGCTTCACATGGAATTTTTGCTTTATTGGTCCTACGTCGCATTTATGTTGTGAATAGACGTCTTTATTCTGTAATAGCATATTCATTAGGTCTTGTAATTGAGTTTGGTCTATATCAGAGTGAGTAAAGTCAAATTTTTTCAGAATTTCTTGTTTTGTCTTGTCAAAATTTTTCTGGATTTCATGAGTTTGTATATTTCTAAAACGTGTTGTAATTTAGTTCAGATTTGGGTTTCAGGTTCTTTAGTTCCTTGCTGAAAACTGTTTCTAGTTCGTATTTATTAGTATAATCTAGTTCTTTTTGTTTAAAAATTTCTTTGTTTTTCCTTTTTGAATTTTTATGATTTTCACCAAGTGAAGCCTTTTTGAAGAACAGTTGATCTTATGATTGTTCGCTTACATGAAACATATGCTCAAGATGTTCGTTTGTTATGAACAAAACTTCCATAAAAGCATTATTGTCTGCGACGCTGTAGATTGTTTTTGAATCAGTTTCAAAGTCTCCGAAAGTTTGCCCAATTGAACCTTTTGATATAATGACCTTCGATTCTTTAGGATTGTTAACATCATTATAGGTAACGTTTTCTTGTCAGGATTACAATATGTGTTATAAGTATATATTCCTTTTTGTTGTCAAGGTCTTTGTCAAGTTTGAACGATGTTTCTTTTTTAAAAACTTTGTCAGCTGGGGATATTGAGTTGACACGAGTTGATTTTGGTGCTAAAGTTATAGTTTGGTCCAAAAGTACATTTTATAACTACTTATAAATGGATAATTTTTGCTTTTTATATTGCTGATAGCGACTGATACTTCTGGATACAGTGTAGGTTCTAGTTTTGGTGTTGAAAAACAATCGATTTAGTTGAATTAGAGAGAAAATCCGTACCTAATATATTAAAGTTACATCCGTCCTTGGCGGATGTATCATAATTTAACAATGAACAAGTTGCTCCAGTATCTACTAAAAATTGGGTTTCAAGGCCGTTATTTTTTTTTTGTTTCCGACGGGATGTTGATATAGGTTAATATACATTTGTGACTTTTTATCTTGCGGACACTGTTCTAGTTTAAAACAGGTTCTTCGCCTTCGTTATCGCTGTAATAGCCATGAACTTTGTTCTCACTAAATTTTACTTTAGGGTTTCTAACTCGACTATTTTTTCTGGCGGATTGTTTTGAATCACTTAGAGATCTTGCTTGGTTATTGTAGGATGGGAATTTATTTTCGGGAGGTCTGTTTTGGTATCGCATTCGATAATTGTATTGTGAAAATGATCTTCTATTTCAATCGGGTATAGAATTGCTTCTGTTCCTATTTTGATTATACTTATTTGAGGCTGTGTTGTACGTATTATATTGATTTGGGTTATTTTGATCGCTTAATCTGTTAGTGAAATTTCTATCTCTTGATCCAAAACTTTGAGATCGAGACCTATCGAAACTATTTGTTCTATTTTTGAATTGTCTAGGATATGGAGAGTATGGTTTGGTTTTGTTATTTTGCTGATGATAGCTATTGTATTGGTTGTTATAACTGTTTTCTTCTCGAGGCCTAGATCTCCTATTATAATTGTCTGAAAATTTTTCACGATACTGAGGTGGTTTTCTATTTTGAACCTTTGTGGTCTCTGTATTTAAAACAAACACTGATAGTATGACCTGACCTACGACACCATTTAGTAAAATCGGGTAGGGTTTTACTTTTTTTCTGGGTTCATTTGGATTATAGGCTGCAATTATTTTATGATCTTTCATTAGTCCTGTTAACTCCGTAAGCTGACATTTTATTCCTTCTATCTCCAACTTATTATCAACACTACTTGAGGCTGTTCCAGCAAAACTCACTAGTTACTGCAAAAAAATAATCTTTTGTTGCAATATGATCTATTAATTGTTGCCAAGTTGCGGATGGATTCTCAATTAGGAATTGATGAGCCTTTTGTATCAAGCCTGGCGGTCTTAGGCCGCGTACAAAGAATTCCATTTTCTTTGATGATCTTTGATCAACATTAAAAGTTGGATTAGGCCATCCACGGTCTACTGCTGTGCTTTATCTATGTATGTAGCTTTAAATAAATTCATCAGGTTGTCTTTTTATGTTTTCTGCTTCTATTTGTCTTCTATACTTATCCTTATCATCCGTGAAATGATCTCTTATCTCGTTCCAAGGTAAATGTGCTGCTAATCCTTGATACCATTGAGCGACTGGACCTCTTAATAGTGAACCAAATAAGGCTCCTTGACTGTTATCATATGCGTGCTGATCGTCACCTGCGTCATATGCTATCTTTTTCTCTACTATATCAAGAAAATCTCTTTCATCTTCATTTGGATCTAAGCCGGTAAACTTTTTGAGAGCTAAATCTGGGTATGCTACTACGTTTGCCAATTTTTGTTTAATTCACTTAAATTTTTATTAACAATATACGAAGGTTTCGGAAGTGTTGTGTACTGATCAATTGTAAGGAGTGAAATAATTGTTTATAGGTTACTGTGAGATTTGCTCGGTTCAATGAATAAATTTTTTTATTAGATTGATCAATAGTGCTATGGGGCTGTTTAAGCCTTTCTAAGATAGAAGTTATCTCTGGGGTATTGCTGCGGGAGAGATTAGTTTATTCGTGAATATTTTTATGTGGGTGTTTGGACAAAATTGTGATTTGATCTTTTTGGATATTGGTGATATACCAAATAATTTTTGTGGATTTATTTTTCAATTTTAGTTCTAAATTAAGCGCTGTTGTATTTACTTGATAAAAGCTGGTCATAGCATTCTACATCATTTTTGGGACATCAATATTTATCTAGGTAATGATAAGCAATATAAGGAATATTTAAATTTTTTTAATTAACTTGTTATTATTTAAATTTTGTTAAGGAAAAATTTGTGTTTCTAATAAAAATTGATTAAAATGCAAAAAATGTTGTGCTTGGTTATATGATGATTTCGAAAAGCAACCGGGAGTAAAGCAAATAATTGTTCTTGCGGTATATAAATTGTAATATTTGGTATTTTTATTTGCTGAAGAATTGTGTCAATATCTGGAGTATAACGTCGAAAAAAGATTGACGGTTACGTGTGGGGTCATAGTTTGAATTATCTTTTGTATCCAAATTGATGACCCGGAGGTTAAAAAATGAGTTTTTAGGTTTTAGTTAAGGAAGATTATTAGAGATTGCTTAATTGAACCCTGCTTGGTAGAAGCTGGGTTGTCGCCGACGTCTCTGAAGCCTTTCGTTTGTCGAGCCCGTTCGAACAGATGTCTGTCCGTTTTGGGGGTTGTGTATTGATGTAGATGGTATAAATGACAATTCATCGAAATTATTACCATTCTTATCGTTTGGATAAAGAGGTGTTGAGGTTAACCTTCTCTGTAATCTTGGCTTATGTGGTATTTGTATAGTGTCTGCGTTGTGCTCTTGAAATCCTGAGTCTATGTTCGTTAGGGTTTATTCTTGCACAGTATCATGTAGTTTTATATTATTTTTTCGTCTATGGTGTGTTTCGACAGGTAAATATTCTGATGAAACCATTGGGTTTTGAAATGATTTGTTGGTGAGTGGTGTATTGACAATTTTATTCCATGATTGCATTAGGTTTTCATACAATGCTTTGTAAGACTGGTCTTTTAATATAGTCATTCACCAGTTCCTTTGCTTTTTCTTCAATGGGAAAGTCTTCAATTAGATGGTTTCTATGAGCTGTCTTTTTTATAGTTTGATCTGAATATAAGTTATTCCATTAGTAATACCATAAGTAATTTTTGTCCTGTTTCTAAGGGTTTTCCTAATTTATAATTGTTTCGATATTTGTGGATTTTGGCGTTATATTCAAGACTTTAATTGTAAGCTGTATTATAGATGTATTTAAATTGGTTCTCTCGGAAAAGTAGTGAAGTGTTAATTTTTGGTTTTAATAATAGTTGTATAGCTTTATTTGATGATGTTTGTAAAGAATGTCTGTGTAATGGGAGACTAGCACAGAATTTCACGTTTTCTCTGAGTTTCGAAGTAATCCTAGCTTTAAGGAAATTGGAATTTGAGGTTTTTGTCCGAAAACAATTTCGTATGGTGTTAATCCAGTACTTGCGTTGATAGTGGTGTTATGAGCGAAAGCAAAATTCGCAGCTAGACCACTCCAATTTCCCTTTGCTTGATCAAAGAAAATTCTAAAATGTGTTCCTAGATGTTTGTTTTGTATTTCCACTTTACCATTTATCCATGGTGAATATGTGTTTCTGAGAGCATGTGTTATTCCTAGTTCATGAAGCCAACTAATAAAATCTTCGTTCTTGAAAGTTGTTCCTTTCAAGTGGTCTCCGTATAAAGTTGTTCCTTTGTGGTCTCTGTATTTAAAAAAAACACTGATAGTATGACCTGACCTACGACACCATTTAGTAAAATCGGGTATGGTTTTGTTTTTTTCTGGGTTCATTTGGATTATAGGCTGCATTTATTTTATGATCTTTCATTAGTCCTGTTGACTCCTTAAGCTGATATTTATTCCTGCTATCTCCAACTTATTATCAACACTACTTGAGGCTGTTCCAGTAAACTCACTACTTACTGTATATCTTAAGTCTTTTGTTGCAATATGATCTTTTAATTGTTGCCAAGTTGCGGATGGATTCTCAATTAGGAATTGATGAGCTTTTTGTATCAAGCCTGGCGGGCGTAAGCCGCGTACAAAGAATTCCAGTTTCTTTGATGTTCTTTGATCATCATTAAAAGTTGGAATAGGCCATCTACGGTCTACTGCTGTGTTTAATCTATGTACCTAGCTTTAAATAAATTCATCAGGTTGTCTTTTCATGTTTTCTGCTTCTATTCGTCTTCTATACTTATCCTTATCATCAGTGAAATGATCTCTTATCTCGTTCCAAGGTAAATGTGCTGCTAATCCTTGATACCATTGAGCAGCTGGACCTCTTAATAGTGAACCAAATAAGGCTCCTTGTCTGTTATCATATGCGTCCTGATCGTCACCTGCGTCTGCTGGTCTAGTGCCTAGAGAAAATGCTATCTTTTTCTCTACTATATCAAGAAAATCTCTTTCATAATCATTTGGATCTAAGCCGGTAAACTTTTTGAGAGCTAAATCTATGTATGCTACTACGTTTGCCATTTTTGTTTAATTCACTTAAATTTTTGTTAACAATATACAAAGGTTTTGGATGTGTTGTGTACTGATCAATTGTAAGGAGTGAAATAATTGTATTTAGGTTACTGTGAGATTTGCTGGGTTCAATGAATACAAATTTTCACTAGATAGATCAATAGTGCTATGTGGTTGCTTAAGCTTTTCTAAGATAGAAATTATCTCTGGGGTATTGCTGCAGGAGAGAATAGTTAATTCGTGAAAATTTTTGTGAGGGTGTTTGGACAAAATTGTGATTTGATCCTTTTGGATATTGGTGATATAGCAAATAGTTTTTGTAGAGTTATTTTTCAATTTTGTTCTATGTTAAATGCTGCTGTATTTACTTGATAAAAGCTGGTCATAGCATTCTACATCATTTTTTAGACATCAATGTTTATCTAGGTAATGATAAGCAATATAAGGATTGTTTAAATTTTTTTAATGAACTTGTTATCATTTAAATTTTGGTTGAGGAAAAGTTTGTGTTTCTAATAAAAAATGATTAAAATGCAAAAAGTTTTGTGCTTGATTTTATGATGATATCAAAAAGCAACCGGGAGTGAAGCAAATAAAATGTAATATTTGGTACTTTTATTTGCTGAAGAATTGTGTCAATATCAGGAGTATATCGTGGAAAAAAGACGTATAATTTGTAATTATCTTCGATAGGGTGTTTTGCTAGTATACTAATTTGATCTTTTTCAGTGTTAGTGATATACCATATGATGTTAGAGACTTAACCTCATAATTTGAGTTTTAAATTTATTGTACTGACGTCAATTTTAAAATGTGGTGACCTTAATTTTTACGGTGTTTGTTTTCTTTTTCTTAAGCTACAATGTACTATTTGATAAGTAAGTTTTAGAGTATTGAAAACCTCCTAGCATTTGTTGATTGTTAACAAAGGTTATTAATAATGGAATAATAAAACAAAAAAAAATTTCTTTGGAAAAAGTTTTTCAAATTTTTGTTCGCTGAAACCTTAGCTGAAAACTAAAACTTTGTTCAAGGGAAGTTTGGTTGATGATTTTGTTATGATTAACAATATAATCATTTGCCTTTTCTTAGGGTCCATAAATTGAAATAGCAGCGAAAGATTTAATTGAATGAATTAGTTTCCCGTTTTTAGTATCAAGAGATTAAAGATCATGACTTCAGAGATTATTCACATCGGTATGAACGAATTATTACTTCAGATGAAAGTCAATTGGTTTTAATTAGACAGTGTGCTAAATATATATAATGCACAGTTGAAACCCCCACTCAATTGGCGAACATCTGAAGCCCAAAACGTTTGCACTTTGTCTTGTCCAAATTCTTAGTGAGAATATCAGCCACCATATTGTCAGTCCCAATATAGTTCAAATCCAACTGTTTCTTTTGAATTAAGTCCCTGATGAAATGTAGATGAATAGCAAAATGTTTTACGACTCCCTTGTTAACGTCGTTTTTCACAAGAGAAATACATGCTTGGTTGTCCACAAACATTTTGAAATCAATTAAATCGAGTTTGATTTCGATCAGTAAATTCAACAGGAATAATCCTTCATTACAGGCTAACGAAAGAGCTGTAGCCTCTGATTCAGCTGTAGATTTTGCAACAGTAGTTTGGAGTTTGCTAGCCCACGATATTGCACCGCTGTTTTCAAACAGGAAAAAGCAATATCCACTAGTACTGCGTCTAGTGTCACTGTCACCTCCCCAATCAGAATCAGAATAGCCATACAAGATTGGCGTAGCAGTACATCGTCTGTAGATAAGTTTATACGATCTAGTTCCTTTCAAATATCGTAGAACTCGTTTTGCAGCAATCCAGTGTACTTCAGTAGGGTCGTTCACATATCTACTCAAGCAATGAGCGATGAATGAAATATCAGGCCTTGTAGTAATTGACAAGTAACTTAGACTGCCGATAAGTCCTCTATAATCTTTGTCGTTTGCTAATTTCACCTCATTTGGTAGCCGTTTACAAAGTTTTAAACCATCAGCTGCAGGTGTAGACACTGGTTTACACTCAATCAAACCAAATTTTGACAGTAGCTTGTCAATATACGCTTCCTGAGAAATTTCTAACCCATCCCCACAAAAGTTGAATTTCATCCCCAAAAACCAATAAAGTTTTGCTGTTTCGCTGATTTTGAATTGACTAGATATTTGTTGTTCAAATGATATAAACTTGTTAGCATCATTGCAAGCGTAAATTATATCATCCACCCAAATGCATACGTATTCCAAAACATCTTTTGAAATTCTCATGAAAAGACAGGGATCACTTTTTGACGCTGTAAAATCTATTGACTTAAGGAACATCTGTAAGGTATAGTACCAATTTCTTCCTGACTGCTTTAATCCATAAATAGATTTATTTAGCTTACAAACAAGTTGATTACCCCCACTGTCTTTCTGCTCAAAACCTTCAGGTTGTTGCAGGAAGACATTCTCTTCCAAATTAGCGTTTAGATAGGCTGTTTTTACGTCCCATTGTCTTACATCAAAACCCTTAGCTGTTGAAAATGCTAAAATAAGTCGTAATGTTGCCATTTTTACTGTAGGACAAAAGGTTTCCTTGAAATCAACGCCTTTGATTTGATTGTAGCCTTTAGCCACATATCTTGCCTTGTATCTTGAAATTCCCCCCTCATTATTGTATTTCAAAGTAAAATGCCACCTTCCCCCCACAATAGTTTGATCCGTTTGTGGAACTAATTCCCAGACATTATTGTTGATCAGAGAATTATATTCATCCTGCATTGCTTTTTTCCAATTGGGGTTAGAAAGTGCATCGTTAGCATTTTTTGGCAAATTATCAACATAAAAAGTTGCATCAGCTAGCCAACACTCATCAAAAATTGTCTCATTTCTAAAAAATGAAATCTCAGGCGCATTTAATTGTTTGATCCGTTCGCTGCGGCGTAATTGATCATTTTCAAGGTTTCCGCCATTAACATTATCCGCAGAATTTTTCTCAGAAATCTCAGAATAGTTTTCAACGCTTATTTCCAATTCCCGTCCAGAATCATTTTCATCGTCATTTTTGAAAGGAAAAACTTTTTCATCAAAAGTAACATTTCTACTCTCCAAAAATTCAAAGTTTCCATCAAGCTCAGTTCCTAGTATATAACATTTACTGTTCAGACTATATCCAAGCAGAAATCCTTTCACGGCCCTTGAATCAAGTTTTTCCATGTTTACTTTTTCGACAAACATATATGCAGCACAACCAAAAATTTTTACGTGTTTCAAATCAGGTTTGCTTTGGAAAAATTTTTCGTATGGGGTTACCCCAATTGCAGAATGATAAACTCGGTTTTTCAAGTAGAAAGCTGTTTTCAATGCAAAAGACCAAAATTTCTTTTCCATGCTGGCAGTTTGTAAAAGACATCTAGTTATTGCCATTACACTACCCCAAGTTCGCTCTATTTTACCATTTTCCTCTGGTGTATAAGGCGCAGAAAATTCAGTTCTTATGGCATTATCAAGACAAAACTGTTTAAACTTTCCAAATTTGAACTCTTTTGGATTATCACTAGCTATTGTTTTTGGTTTACCATAATCCGCTATGAACTGTTTGAGCATCTGAGTGCTATCACTTTTATTTTTCAATAAGTAAACCGCAGAAAATCTTGTGTAGGAATCAATAAAACCTATTGCGTACTTAAAATTGTCAACAGATATCGTATCAATTGGTCCCAAAATATCCGTATGAACAATTTCTAGTTTTTCTGTAGCTCTAGTCCCCCAAACTTTTGGTATCGCTTTCCGCTTAGCTTTTTCAGTTTGACAATCAACACAGTTATTATGTTTCTTTTGGCTAAATTTAACTCCCTCCGTTAGATTTTCTAATTTCTTGATGTCATCAAAATTATTATGACCAAGCCATTTATGCCAAATTTCTATGTCCGAAACAACCATTGCAACATTTTCCACAGAGTGTTCATTTGCCAGTTCAATTTTCATTTTGAAAAGATCTCGTTGATTTTGAAGCAAAATTTCAGAACTATCTGGTAAAATTATTCTGGGACAAACATCATCAAACATTACATCAGCTTTATTTCTGTTAAGTTTAGATACAGAAACTAAATTTGCCGTATACGTAGGTACAAACAGAGTATCTTTCAGTTCTATAGTTATCAATCGACCATCACTTGTTTGAACTTTAAACGTTACTTTTCCCTTTCCCACAATTTTTGAATTACTTCCATTTGCACAGCCAACATTTCCATTAATATTCGTATCAAGTTCCGTAAAAAATTCGCGTGTTTTAAACATATGCGCAGAGCAACCGCTATCAATCAAGCAAAATTTGTCGGAATTTACGCCAAAATCATTGTCATTAGAATGAAAACTGAAAAAGTTGACAGTGTTTTCATTTTCTGAAGTAAAATGGCTTTTGTTTTGTTGATTTTTTGATGTAAATTGTTTTTGATGGCTGCTATTTGAATGGTTATTTTGGGTATTTTTCCTACAATCTCTAGCAAAATGTCCCATTTGATTGCAATTGTAGCTTTTTATGTCTTTCTTGCAATCCTGTTTTCTATGACCTTGCTTTCCGCAACTGTAGCATTTAATAGTTTTATTACTAAAAAACGTTTCATTTGTTGAATTTTTCTGCAAAAAAGTCTTGCTTGTTTCGGCAAAATTTGACAAATCTCTTTTAATCTCGTCCAAGCTTTTTGCATCTTTCGAAAAATTCACCACAGTTGTAAAATTATCAAATTCTTTTGGTAGTCCTTTTAAAAGCATTGCAATCATCATTTTTTCAGAAATACCCTCTCCCGCTTCTTGTAGATTCATTTGCAAATTTTCCGATCTAAGTATGTAGTCCTTAATCGATTCGCTCGCCTCTAATTTCAAATTAGAAATTTCATTTAACATTCTTTGAACACGTGGTCGTTCCGTACTTTTAAAGTAGCTTTGCAGCCGATTCCATGCCGCTGAACCATCTGGTTTATCGCGTTTTATTAGCATTACAGACTTTCGATCAAGGCATTGTATTAATTCACACCACAATTGTTCTTTTCTATCATTAACATTAGTCTCATTTTCACTACTTCCTGGAACATCTGTTCCCTTCAACGTTTTCTTTAAATTCAAAAGAACTATACGAGCTTCAAATTGCTCAGCAAAATACTCCCAATCATTTTCATTTCCCGAAAAAGTCAATTTTTCCAATCTTGTTTGAATACTTCGTGCCATGGTTAAATGTCACTTCAAATTTCGAATTGTAAAACTTCTCTTTCAAAACTTCTCTTTTCTTTCAAAACTTCTATTTTCAAAGTTGTAATTCATACAACCAATTCTTTTCTTTCTCTTGAAATCCTATTCATACAAACCACCGTAGAATTTTACTCTCTGATGCTGTCAGGCGTAGAGTCTCAATTCTTCACGAAATCGCCCATAACCTCTTAGGGTCCATAAATTGAAATAGCAGCGAAAGATTTAATTGAATGAATTAGTTTCCCATTTTTAGTATCAAGAGATTAAAGATCATGACTTCAGAGATTATTCACATCGGTATGAACGAATTATTACTTCAGATGAAAGTCAATTGGTTTTAATTAGACAGTGTGCTAAATATATATAATGCACAGTTGAAACCTTTTTAGGTTATTACTGGCTCAGAACTTAAATTTTTTTGTTAAAATTAAAAAAAAAACTTTTTACTGAAATTTTGATCTGAAACTTGAAACTATGGTAGCTGAAATTAACTTTTTTTTATTTAAGTTGTCTAAAATCTTTAGTATACTTTGTTTATGCTTGAACATGCAAAAAATTTCGAGAAAAAGGAATCTTTTGATATCTTAAACCTAGTTTTTGAAAACTCACACCTAAAATCCTTCAACTTCATGAACTCTCTCAAACTCGTTGCATGAAAATAAAAAGTTGGTTTTTGATAGCTGGTCTAGAGTAAATTAGAAATTTGAACAGGTTTGTAACATCAAAATCACAAATTCGTTTGCGGAAACCTAACTATGATTTCCAGAACTGAAACTATGGTTTGGCCACTTGGTTTCAGCGTTTTGGGATTAAAAATTTAGGTTGGTATCTCTAATATATTTCTAGTCCAGCAGTTCTATGTTAAATGCTGCTGTATTTACTTGATAAAAGCTGGTCATAGCATTCTACATCATTTTTGGGACATCAATGTTTATCTAGGTAATGATAAGCAATATAAGGATTGCTTAAATTTTTTTAATGAACTTATTATCATTTAATTTTTGTTGAGGAAAAGTTTGTGTTTCTAATAAAAAATGATTAAAATGCAAAAAGTTTTGTGCTTGATTATATGATGATATCAAGAAGCAACCGGGAGTGAAGCAAATAAAATGTAATATTTGGTATTTTTATTTGCTGAAGAATTGTGTCAATATCTGGAGTATATTGTGGAAAAAAGACGTATAATTTGTGTTTATCTTCGATAAGGTGTTTTGCTAGTATACTAATTTGATCTTTTTCAGTGTTAGTGATATACCATATGATGTTAGAGACTTAACCTCATAATTTGAGTTTTAAATTTATTGTACTGACGTCAATTTTAAAATGTGGTGACCTTAATTTTTACGGTGTTTGTTTTCTTTTTCTTAAGCTACAATGTACTATTTGATAAGTAAGTTTTAGAGTATTGAAAACCTCCTAGCATTTGTTGATTGTTAACAAAGGTTATTAAAAATGGAATAAGAAAACAAAAAAAAATTTCTTTGGAAAAAGTTTTTCAAGTTTTTGTTCGCTGAAACCTTAGCTGAAAACTAAAACTTTGTTCAAGTGAAGTTTGGTTGATGATTTTGTTATGATTAACAAAATACTCATTTGCCTTTTTAGGTTATTACTGGCTCAGAACTTAAATTTTTTTGTTAAAATTTAAAAAAAAAAACTTTTTACTGAAATTTTGATCTGAAACTTGAAACTATGGTAGCTGAAAATAACTTTTTTTATTTAAGTTGTCTAAAATCTTTAATATACTTTGTTTTTGCTTAAACATGCAAAAAATTTCGAGAAAAAGGAATCTTTTGATGTCTTAAACCTGGTTTTGAAAACTCACACCTAAAATCCTTGAACTCTCTCAAACTCGTTGCATGAAAATAAAAAACTGGTTTTTGATAGCTGGTCTAGAGTAAATTAGAAATTTGAACAAGTTTGTAACATCAAAATCACAAATTCGTTTGCGGAAACCTAACTATGATTTCCAGAACTGAAACTATGGTTTGGCCACTTGGTTTCACCGTTTTGGGATTAAAAATTTAGGTTGATATCTCTAATATATTTCTAGTCCAGCAGTTCTATGTTAAATGCTGCTGTATTTACTTGATAAAAGCTGGTCATAGCATTCTACATCATTTTTGGGACATCAATGTTTATCTAGGTAATGATAAGCAATATAAGGATTGTTTAAATTTTTTTAATGAACTTGTTATCATTTAAATTTTGTTGAGGAAAAGTTTGTGTTTCTAATAAAAAATGATTAAAATGCAAAAAGTTTTGTGCTTGATTATATGATGATATCAAAAAGCAACCGGGAGTGAAGCAAATAAAATGTAATATTTGGTATTTTTATTTGCTGAAGAATTGTGTCAATATCTGGAGTATATTGTGGAAAAAAGACGTATAAGTTGTGTTTATCTTCGATAAGGTGTTTTGCTAGTATACTAATTTGATCTTTTTCATTGTTAGTGATATACCATATGATGTTAGAGACTTAACCTCATAATTTGAGTTTTAAATTTATTGTACTGACGTCAATTTTAAATTGTGGTGACCTTAATTTTTACGGTGTTTGTTTTCTTTTTCTTAAGCTACAATGTACTATTTGATAAGTAAGTTTTAGAGTATTGAAAACCTCCTAGCATTTGTTGATTGTTAACAAAGGTTATTAAAAATGGAATAAGAAAACAAAAAAAAAATTCTTTGGAAAAAGTTTTTCAAGTTTTTCTTCGCTGAAACCTTAGCTGAAAACTAAAACTTTGTTCAAGTGAAGTTTGGTTGATGATTTTGTTATGATTAACAAAATACTCGTTTGCCTTTTTAGGTTATTATTGGCTCAGAACTTAAATTTTTTTGTTAAAATTAAAAAAAAAAAACTTTTTACTGAAATTTTGATCTGAAACTTGAAACTATGGTAGCTGAAATTAACTTTTTTTTATTTAAGTTGTCTAAAATCTTTAGTATACTTTGTTTTTGCTTAAACATGCAAAAAATTTCGAGAAAAAGGAATCTTTTGATGTCTTAAACCTGGTTTTTGAAAACTCACACCTAAAATCCTTGAACTCTCTCAAACTCGTTGCATGAAAATAAAAAACTGGTTTTTGATAGCTGGTCTAGAGTAAATTAGAAATTTGAACAAGTTTGTAACATCAAAATCACAAATTCGTTTGCGGAAACCTAACTATGATTTCCAGAACTGAAACTATGGTTTGGCCACTTGGTTTCACCGTTTTGGGATTAAAAATTTAGGTTGATATCTCTAATATATTTCTAGTCCAGCAGTTCTATGTTAAATGCTGCTGTATTTACTTGATAAAAGCTGGTCATAGCATTCTACATCATTTTTGGGACATCAATGTTTATCTAGGTAATGATAAGCAATATAAGGATTGTTTAAATTTTTTTAATGAACTTGTTATCATTTAAATTTTGTTGAGGAAAAGTTTGTGTTTCTAATAAAAAATGATTAAAATGCAAAAAGTTTTGTGCTTGATTATATGATGATATCAAAAAGCAACCGGGAGTGAAGCAAATAAAATGTAATATTTGGTATTTTTATTTGCTGAAGAATTGTGTCAATATCTGGAGTATATTGTGGAAAAAAGACGTATAAGTTGTGTTTATCTTCGATAAGGTGTTTTGCTAGTATACTAATTTGATCTTTTTCATTGTTAGTGATATACCATATGATGTTAGAGACTTAACCTCATAATTTGAGTTTTAAATTTATTGTACTGACGTCAATTTTAAATTGTGGTGACCTTAATTTTTACGGTGTTTGTTTTCTTTTTCTTAAGCTACAATGTACTATTTGATAAGTAAGTTTTAGAGTATTGAAAACCTCCTAGCATTTGTTGATTGTTAACAAAGGTTATTAAAAATGGAATAAGAAAACAAAAAAAAAATTCTTTGGAAAAAGTTTTTCAAGTTTTTCTTCGCTGAAACCTTAGCTGAAAACTAAAACTTTGTTCAAGTGAAGTTTGGTTGATGATTTTGTTATGATTAACAAAATACTCGTTTGCCTTTTTAGGTTATTATTGGCTCAGAACTTAAATTTTTTTGTTAAAATTAAAAAAAAAAAAACTTTTTACTGAAATTTTGATCTGAAACTTGAAACTATGGTAGCTGAAATTAACTTTTTTTTATTTAAGTTGTCTAAAATCTTTAGTATACTTTGTTTTTGCTTAAACATGCAAAAAATTTCGAGAAAAAGGAATCTTTTGATGTCTTAAACCTGGTTTTTGAAAACTCACACCTAAAATCCTTGAACTCTCTCAAACTCGTTGCATGAAAATAAAAAACTGGTTTTTGATAGCTGTTCTAGAGTAAATTAGAAATTTGAACAGGTTTGTAACATCAAAATCACAAATTCGTTTGCGGAAACCTAACTATGATTTCCAGAACTGAAACTATGGTTTGGCCACTTGGTTTCAGCGTTTTGGGATTAAAAATTTAGGTTGGTATCTCTAATATATTTCTAGTCCAGCAGTTCTATGTTAAATGCTGCTGTATTTACTTGATAAAAGCTGGTCATAGCATTCTACATCATTTTTGGGACATCAATGTTTATCTAGGTAATGATAAGCAATATAAGGATTGCTTAAATTTTTTTAATGAACTTATTATCATTTAATTTTTGTTGAGGAAAAGTTTGTGTTTCTAATAAAAAATGATTAAAATGCAAAAAGTTTTGTGCTTGATTATATGATGATATCAAGAAGCAACCGGGAGTGAAGCAAAAAAAATGTAATATTTGGTATTTTTATTTGCTGAAGAATTGTGTCAAAATCTGGAGAAAATCGTGGAAAAAAGACGTATAATTTGTGTTTATCTTCGATAGGGTGTTTTGTTAACAAAGGTTATTAATAATGGAATAAGAAAACAAAAAAAAAAATTCTTTGGAAAAAATTTTTCAAGTTTTTGTTCGCTGAAACCTTAGCTGAAAACTAAAACTTTGTTCAAGTGAAGTTTGGTTGATGATTTTGTTATGATTAACAAAATACTCATTTGCCTTTTTAGGTTATTATTGGCTCAGAACTTAAATTTTTTTGTTAAAATTAAAAAAAAAACTTTTTACTGAAATTTTGATCTGAAACTTGAAACTATGGTAGCTGAAATTAACTTTTTTTTATTTAAGTTGTCTAAAATCTTTAGTATACTTTGTTTTTGCTTAAACATGCAAAAAATTTCGAGAAAAAGGAATCTTTGATGTCTTAAACCTGGTTTTTGAAAACTCACACCTAAAATCCTTGAACTCTCTCAAACTCGTTGCATGAAAATAAAAAACTGGTTTTTGATAGCTGTTCTAGAGTAAATTAGAAATTTGAACAGGTTTGTAACATCAAAATCACAAATTCGTTTGCGGAAACCTAACTATGATTTCCAGAACTGAAACTATGGTTTGGCCACTTGGTTTCAGCGTTTTGGGATTAAAAATTTAGGTTGGTATCTCTAATATATTTCTAGTCCAGCAGTTTTATGTTAAATGCTGCTGTATTTACTTGATAAAAGCTGGTCATAGCATTCTACATCATTTTTGGGACATCAATGTTTATCTAGGTAATGATAAGCAATATAAGGATTGTTTAAATTTTTTTAATGAACTTGTTATCATTTATATTTTGTTGAGGAAAAGTTTGTGTTTCTAATAAAAAATGATTAAAATGCAAAAAGTTTTGTGCTTGATTATATGATGATATCAAAAAGCAACCGGGAGTGAAGCAAATAAAATGTAATATTTGGTATTTTTATTTGCTGAAGAATTGTGTCAAAATCTGGAGAAAATCGTGGAAAAAAGACGTATAATTTGTGTTTATCTTCGATAGGGTGTTTTGTTAACAAAGGTTATTAATAATGGAATAAGAAAACAAAAAAAATTTCTTTGGAAAAAATTTTTCAAGTTTTTGTTCGCTGAAACCTTAGCTGAAAACTAAAACTTTGTTCAAGTGAAGTTTGGTTGATGATTTTGTTATGATTAACAATATAATCATTTGCCTTTTTAGGTTATTACTGACTCAGAATTTAAATTTTTTTGTTAAAATTAAAAAAAAACTTTTTACTGAAATTTTGATCTGAAACTTGAAACTATGGTAGCTGAAATTAACTTTTTTTTATTTAAGTTGTCTAAAATCTTTAGTATACTTTGTTTTTGCTTGAACATGCAAAAATTTTCGAGAAAAAGGAATCTTTTGATGTCTTAAACCTGGTTTTGAAAACTCACACCTAAAATCCTTGAACTCTCTCAAACTCGTTGCATGAAAATAAAAAACTGGTTTTTGATAGCTGGTCTAGAGTAAATTAGAAATTTGAACAAGTTTGTAACATCAAAATCACAAATTCGTTTGCGGAAACCTAACTATGATTTCCAGAACTGAAACTATGGTTTGGCCACTTGGTTTCACCGTTTTGGGATTAAAAATTTAGGTTGATATCTCTAATATATTTCTAGTCCAGCAGTTCTATGTTAAATGCTGCTGTATTTACTTGATAAAAGCTGGTCATAGCATTCTACATCATTTTTGGGACATCAATGTTTATCTAGGTAATGATAAGCAATATAAGGATTGTTTAAATTTTTTTAATGAACTTGTTATCATTTAAATTTTGTTGAGGAAAAGTTTGTGTTTCTAATAAAAAATGATTAAAATGCAAAAAATTTTGTGCTTGATTATATGATGATATCAAAAAGCAACCGGGAGTGAAGCAAATAAAATGTAATATTTGGTATTTTTATTTGCTGAAGAATTGTGTCAATATCTGGAGTATATTGTGGAAAAAAGACGTATAATTTGTGTTTATCTTCGATAGGGTGTTTTGTTGACAAAGGTTATTAATAATGGAATAAGAAAACAAAAAAAATTTCTTTGGAAAATTTTTTCAAGTTTTTGTTCGCTGAAACCTTAGCTGAAAACTGAAACTTTGTTCAAAAGAAGTTTGGTTGATGATTTTGTTATGATTAACAATATAATCATTTGCCTTTTTATGTTATTACTGGCTCAGAACTAAAATTTTCTAGTTAAAATTAAAAAAAAAAATTTTCTGAAACTTTGATCTGAAACTTGAAACTATGGTAGCTGAAATTAACTTTTTTTTTTAAAGTTGTCTAAAATCTTTAGTATACTTTGTTTATGCTTGAACATGCAAAAAATTTGGAGAAAAAGGAATCTTTTGATATCTTAAACCTAGTTTTTGAAAACTCACACCTAAAATCCTCGAACTCTCTCAAACTCGTTGCATGAAAATAATAAGTTGGTTTTTGATAGCTGGTCTAGAGTAAATAAGAAATTTGAACAGGTTTGTAACATCAAAATCACAAATTCGTTTGCGGAAACCTAACTATGATTTCCAGAACTGAAACTATGGTTTGGCCACTTGGTTTCAGCGTTTTGGGATTAAAAATTTAGGTTGTTATCTCTAATATATTTCTAGTCCAGCAAAAAAATTGCCAAAAAGATGAGAATTTTAGCCTTAAACAACGATTTTAGTTTTCTGAAACTATAAGTTTGAGGGCTCAAACTAAGACCTTCTGGAAGTTTTTTTGAGTTAAACATTTGCTAGTACATTAAGGATTCCTCTTATCATTCAATACTTCACAAAAATATGACTTGGGAAGCAAGATTTTTGGGTCTGAAACCAAAAACACCAATTCTGAAACGTACGTTTCAGCCTTAGAAACCAAATTTTAAAACTGGTTTGGTGGGTTTTAACACCGTTAGTTTTCTCTAGAAAGTCAGAGTTCGGTGTTCGGAACCCATTTTGAGACCAAAAACTCAGTTTTGTGTTTGCAAACCTGAAACTAACAAAAACTTACCATTTAAGACCAGGTTTTCGACATCTGGTATCCAATTTTGGGTTTGAATAGTTCAACTTTTGCTGTTTTACCCAAATCCGTTTACAGAATCTTGAAATTTTGACCGGAAACTACACTTATTTTAACTGAAACCTTTGAGCCTATAACTGAAACCTAAAATTTTGGCTGGTGAAAAACCAATTTTCGAGTGCTTAGGCTATGATATGAAACCTAGCTTCTCAATATAAAGTGGATGTGTCAGTGTTTTAGATTTAATTATTGTTGTGAAACCTAACAATTTTGTGCTGAAACTAAATCTTGGTGTTTGGTGTTATGTGGTCAACGTTTAAAATTCGTTTTAGTGCGTATTCTTATTGTTTATTAGGTGTATATTCAAACTTTGTCATAAAAAAACCAAAGATTCATTGAAAAACAGCAAAAATCCGTTCCTTCCTTTATGGTATTTGTTATTTTCTCCATTAGTTTCAGTAATTGGTAGCTTTACTGTTGGATGATTTAGGTTTAAGTTACTTTAAGTTGGATAGAATTAAAATTAGTTTAGGAGAAGTTGAGGATAAGCCTCGAGAAATGATGAAGGATTAGAATAAATAGCAACAAGCGTGAATGGTTTGAGATAATGTGATGAAGAATTCAATTTATCATACATTTTAGGGTACTCCTAGATCGCACACATGACCATTTAACCCCCTCGAAAAAAGAAATGAAGATATATAATCTGTTTTTGAGCACTTTAGTTGAATACAGGATTAAGTTAATTTTAGTGATGATAACTTTAAACTGAAGTTTTGGCATGTAATTAGTGGGTTTACTGGACAAAAAAGTTAAATCTTACTAGCGGACTTAGGCAGAGAACAATTCTTTCAGAAATTTTATATATTACTATAATAAAAGATAATAGTTAAGTTCATGAGCTAATCTAAGTTAGAAAGCCGTATAATAGACCTCGAGGTGGAGGAATATCGTGGGCGACTCTTAGCGCAGGGGACACTTATCGCAAGAACCCTACTAGGAATGTCTGTCAAGTAGAATACAATGAAATTGTATTTTTATCGAAAGACACCCATTGTCTCGTGGCTTTTTGAGGTTGAAAACTAATCTGACAAACACTAACAGATCCTAATATTAATATATTTTTTGGAGTTTTAAAAGCTGTTTCGAGTTTGTTGGAAAAAGAATTTTTAGGAGTATTTCTCTGCTCTCCCAGTTTTACTAAGCGTTCATTGCTGGTTGATTGCTTAGTAATTTTATCCTAAGTTACAAGTCTCACCTTAGATCGTCAAGTTGTCTTGACAAAAGTTAGTCGAAACAATAGTTAGAAAAGTTATGAAATAATTAGCTGGTTAAATACAAAGCACAGGGTTATTAGATTATATAAACGAATCGAACAGCTTAAAGAAATTTACCTATGAGGGATGTTGAGTTAATCTTATTTTGTTCATCAATATTTTATCTTCTTACTAAGGTCGATGATTGCTTAGTATTCTTGGGTCACCCTTGATTGTGTCCTTTTTTGCACTTCTGGTTGATCGTCTGTATTGTCCTTGCCGTAGTCTTTTTGGTCCTTATGGTCCAGATTCCCTCATTTGTGCGTATCTCGATTCATAAGTTTATCGAATTTTAAACAAGAATTTTTTCCCTATTTTTTTGGAAAAAAAGTCTAGTTTTATGTTATTGTTAAAGTAAAAAAGAAAAATTATTTATTTTTAAAAAGAGTTGTTAAGACATCTGACTTGCTGCTGACTGAGCAAAATGAAACAACGAAGATTTCAGGCCAGTCCTTTTGCTCGTAAGCATAAACCGGCGGCTGATTCAATCTTTAATTATTCAGGTTTCACCTGCTCCTTTCTTATGAGGGAATTTTCAACTAGTTTTTATTTGATTTTTTCAAATCAAATATCTTCAAATTATTAGTCCTCATTGATTAATACCGCAGCCTTCAGTTTTGTCTGATTAACAATTCATATTACTCTCTCTGATGCATCATATTGCAGGTGCATCTCTGCTTAATCAAAGCAAGGAGAATTTCAGTGCAGCCGGCAAGACTGCTAAATATTTAACCATTTTGTTTCAAGTTAAAGGGGACGTGTTAATACTCGCCGCCTTTTTAAAATAGTGAGCATGAAAAAATGAGAAAAATTGGACAAGTATTTAAAAGTAATGGATTTTCAGAACAAGATTTTATAGTCCTAATAAGAGTAAATCAGTCAAGATCTGATTTAGTGAAAAGAGGCTTTAATTTAAATGGCACGCTCCACTTTAGAGTTGGGTCGTTAAAAAAACAATTAAGACAAAGGTCTTTTGTCCGTGTAGTAGTTTTAATACTACATCAGCAATGAAAAAAAAATCATTTTCATTGAAATTTAAG
>NW_026970678.1:0-19243 GCF_963678635.1 Symsagittifera roscoffensis | reverse complement strand
CCAGACTCCAGCCCGCCCAACTTACCCCCCCGCCATCGTACATCTAACTCTAGTAAGGGACATCAACTCTAGTAAGAGGTCAGGGATGACATCAACTCTAGTAAAAGGTGGGGGGGGGGGGGGGGTTGGTGTGCGATCTTATAATCGGTTATTTTTGTTATTTTGTAGAGACTGACAATAAAAATCCTGACAGTATATTTGTTGTGTATGTCTAAAACATTGAACATATTCAGTAGAACAAATACTGCGAATATTAAGCTTCCAGCAAACTGCATAGACTAACGGATAAGGCGTCTGACTTCGAATCAGAAGATTGCTGGTTTGAATCCGTCCGTGGTCGACTTTTTATTATTAAAACTTGCGCGGTTTTTGAGCGGTTTTTTTAGATAAACCGTTCAAAAACCGCTCAAACCGCTCATTTTGAAGCAAGATTTTGAGCGTAATTGTCTAGAAAAACCGCTCAAACCGCTCAAAAATCTCGACTCGGGTGTCAACCAAAGAATCTTTTCCAAAAAATGCTGATTTCGTGGCTGCGTATGTGTAGATTTGCCAAACACTTTTAAACAAAGCAAAATAAAGAAATACGCAAACTGATCAAAAATACTTCCTCTTCCTCGGATTCCAATACCTCCAAATTGTTCCCTAAGATCTCAGAAACATAAAAAAGAAACATAAAAAAGCTCAGAAACATAAAAAATTCATCCGCACAAGGATTATCAAAAGTCTCCTAAGCACTATTTTTGTAAGTTGATGAAATGCTTCAATGCTTTGCTCCGCCATAGTTTTTTCTTAGGTTCTGTACCAAGTTATCGTGGGTACTAAAAACATAAGAAAGTAATGAGCAACACTATCACTCACAGTTTTTTGTTGACAGCATGGTATTCAAATGATAAAACTCATTTTGAGAAAAACATTATAGATAAAAAAACGCAACTTTAGTATCATAGTTGCCACTATTTTTATTGAGATTATCTCTGACTACTTTTTGAGTAATCAACTGTTCTTTTTGCCCTAAAACAATGCTCCAAAAAACAATATTTCCCGTTGCAATGCAGTTTATAACACGAGACCAAAATGTGTATTCATTATACGCACATATTTGTGCGTATGTGTGTTTGACGAACCTAAAATCAAGCCTACAAAATCTTCTAAACTGTGAATCCACTTTCCAAATTGTTGCGCAATTCACGATCAAACACCTTGTAATGAAAAGTATGCCATCCTATTCTATACGTTGTGGAGTTCGCGAAAATCGAAAACAGCATGAGTGCCGGTGAGTTCCGCGATGCTCAGTGGATTCCGCAAATTTTAATTACACAGTTTGGCCCCCTGGATAATCAGAACTTTCTATCAAACAGTTTTAATTTTTAATAAGATTCCATATAAATTTGTACGCAGAGTAACTTCGTTCAAAAATGCCTTCTTCATCATAATTTTCCCTCGCGTGAAATTTTCGTGGCTGGAAAATTTCTCGATGAAATTTTTTCGTTTCCCTGTGTGATTTTTGTTTTCTGAAAAAATAAATAATTTATGAGGATTCTTCCGCTGATTTTTCGTCTTTTTGCAGAACTCGTTTTTTAGGTTGGTAATGCATTCATGAGGTGAGAAAAAAAGAGCTGTACCTGATTTTTTCCCCTAAATACGAGCCAAATGTTTGTTGTTTACCTATTTATAAGAAGTAGTAGTTTAGGTACCTCAAAACTCGGGGAATCGGGTGAGCAGAGCAGAACTGATTTTCCTTCGATAGATAAATCCAGTTATTGATCTAGCTAAAAAGCGGAAAAATTAAATCTTTCATTGTTTCCTGACCAAAAACACAATTTCCCAAAAATAGTTGCCTCATTTCTTACAGAAGTTTTTCAATATTCATTGAAAAAGATGGATGGAATGGAAGTGTGAGAATGCGGACAATGAGAAATTACGGCAATCATGTCTTGTTCAAAAAAGCTAAGTAGTTTAGCTTTTTGATTGATAATTGGTTGATGAGAATAGCATAACAACAGAATTGAAAAAAAGTGTGAAATTTCAAAATTTCATTCCAATATAAGGTTTACTCTCAAAATATGTGGTTTTTCTGTTAATTATTCTGACATATTCTTCAATTTCTCTTGAGAATAATCAATTGATGTTGAAATTAGATGAATTTTTTGACATAATTAGGATGAAAAAATGAAAAAAAAATTCTTGATTTTTTTTCCACTCGTTCTGAAAAGTTTCCCAAAGGAGAAACTTTCGATAGAAATTAGTTCAGAACCTAACTTTTTGAAATAAAAAATTGAAATTTTGTTAAGATTAATTTGTTCAAGTCAAAAATTAGAGAAAAATGATAAGTTTTCTGAAAAAAAAATTTGAAAAAAAGCGGAAAATATAAAACATAAATTTTTTCATGTTTTTTTTCAAAAATTTTATCATTCTTCTCTAATTTTTTACCTGAACAAAATCATTTGAATAGATAATTTTTTAAGCTTCTAATTTTTTACCTGAACAAAGTAATTTCGTTTTTGATTTTTATGAAAATTGTTAAAGAAACTTTTGAATCAAAATGAAACAATAACCCAAAAATCGAAAATCATTTAACTCGGTTGCAATGAGCAGGGCTATTAAACAAGAGTCGCTCTTCAAGGAACACATACACAAAAAAATAAGGAGACCAGGGAAAGTGAAGTACATATTAACAAAAAAAGGAGAGAAGATGAGCAGTTACTGTAAAATTCTGTAAAATTCTAGGTCTAAAACCTGGGAGGCAGTATATTTTCCGTGACAAGCTTGAACCATTTTATCCGTCAGATATTGGTAAAATTCAGGTTTTTCGGTGCTTTCGAAAATTGTGGATTATAGTTTTGTTGATGGCACTAAATCAAAACTAGTACGTTCTTTCACAATTATTCAGCGTATCAAAAACTATGCGTTGCGATCGATACAATATTTTGGTTTGAACTTTTTCACAGAGCCCCATTACTAAAAATTGTAAATAATAATCTTCACCAATCAAGTACATGTTCGTGATAAACAAGGAGCACTTATACCTTTTCTGAAGCTTTGAATTGTAAAAGTAGCTCAAAGTCTCAGACTAAGTCTGTAAATATAATCGTTTTTCTAAAAATCTAATCAACTTTAACTTCAAATGAAATAATTTTGAATCAAACTAAATCAAAACTACTACAACCTTTCGCAAATATGCAGCGTGTAAAAAAATGCATTTTGTTCGGTACAAACTATTGATTTGAGCTTTTCCACAGAACCTCAGTACAAGAAACTTGTCAGCCAAAAATTTCACAGTTTTAAAACAGAAATTTGTGATAAGCAAGGCGCACACATACGTCGTTTTCTTAGTGTTTGAACTGTGAAACTAACTCTTTTCGCAGAGTCTCAGAATAAAATTATAAAAAAGAACTCTTTTTCTAAAAATCGAATCAAACTTTGACGTAATCAGGATGAAAAAATGGAAAGAAAAAAATGAAATATTTTTTCAGTTGTTCCAAAACACTTCTCAATAGAAAAAAATTCCAAACCAAAAAAGCCAAAAAACAAATTTTTTGCCGAAAAATTATTTTTTTCAGAAAGGTTCCTGAATGAAATGAGTTAGTTCTATAATAAAAAAAACTGAAAAAAAAAATGAAAAAACTTTAACATAAAGATCATCTAAAATGATGAAAAATAAGTTTTCTATTTTTATTTCAAAAATTTTCTTCATTCAAAAATTTAACATCACTTTTTCCGGCAAATGTAACGAGAGAGTAAATGCATGAAAGTAACGGCATATAACAGACTACAGCCTAACGTTTTTGACAACGGCCAAACCGCCGGTCGACCGGGTTGAAATCCCCCCATAGGCATGCCTTTATAAATGTATGCTCGAGCGCCTCTATACTCATTTCACTTTCTTTAACCGTTTTTTTTGCTCTAATTGATTAAGGCTGACTGTAAGAAAGAACAGTTTGTCTGAGAACAAATACTGGCCGTTTGGTAGCTTGCTGTGAGTTATTCAAACAATTATGGCGGTAACCAATTTTAAAATATGATTGAACACGTTGCATTATAAAATCGGGCCAGCCAACCAACTGGAACCAAACAACCAACCGATCCGGACTAACCAACCAACCGGTTTACCTCCAGTTTTGGAGCTATACTGGATCCAAAATTCGAGTTTCAGAATCTGGAAAAAAAACAGACAAAATGAAGCGTAGGCAGTCTATTTATGCAAACAGACGAAGTGTTGGAAGGTCTTTTTCCGCAACCAGACTAAGTGTTGGAAGGACTGTTTCCGAAACCAAACGAAGTCTTAGATGGTCTGTTTTCGCAACCAGACGAAGTGTTGGGCAGTCTCCTTCTGCAATTAGACGATTTGCGTTGTACTGTCGGTGCTTGCAATCGAACCAAGTGTTGGACAGTCTGGTTTTGTTGGAGGGACTGGTGTCGACTTCTCCAAAAAAACCGTTTGCCAATCTCCAAAATATCGAAAATTTGAAGACTTGTCTAGTTTTTACAAAACTGTCTTTGCAATAAAACGTGTGTTAATGTGTTGTTGTGTATCCCAAACCAAAGAAACCAAAAAGGTCATTTTTCAGATAAATTATTTGGGCATTTTTTCTAGCCGTTACTTTTACGTCGAAAAAATCACCCAAAGAAACACAAATTGTTACAAATAGTTCAAGTTTCATAGTTAACCCGATTCCAACTTATATCAGGCAACATCAGGAAAGTTATATTGAACTTTTTCATCCTCAGTTTTCTTACGCGTAGCTGTTGAAATTCAACTAATTTGCCTGGTTGCCCATCCCG
This sequence comes from Symsagittifera roscoffensis, assembly GCF_963678635.1. Lineage (NCBI taxonomy): Eukaryota > Metazoa > Xenacoelomorpha > Acoela > Convolutidae > Symsagittifera > Symsagittifera roscoffensis. Next base: position 14,461 of record NW_026970678.1, on the reverse strand, counting down.
TTGGTTAAGTAAGTTTCAAGTTGCCCACTCTGACGCATATGTTATCTGCCCGCGCAATGACTCTGTTTTGTCGCAATAACGTTAAATTATCAATTACGGTTGAATAAGTTGACTTGGTTCATCTTCGGGTTTCGTCCGCGTGGATGTTGCAGTTCAACCGACCTACCTAATTCCCCTCCCCATTGGTAATACCGTGGCGAACAAAGGCTAAACTTATAGTGTTCATACTCGGAGCCAGTTCCCTAGATCACGCGCTTCGTAAACTATCTGCATCGTCTCAAAAATGAGACCTGTCTCACTAAGCCCGGAGTGAGTTTCTATTTTAACTCTACATATTCGCACAAAACTATTCAATAATTGTAACTATTCAAAGTTTGCATCATTTTGTCAAACTGCATAGATCTAGCTATTTGGGACGACGCCATAAAAAATCCATAAGTAGGAACAGCGGTAAAAACAACCGTAGTTTGAATATTGACCAATTTAAGAACCTTCTTTTGCGATACAAAGAAAACCTTGCTGCTATTGTATACTGTCGCTGCAATGGTACTGAGAATATAGGAAAGGAGTTGAAAAAGACAGATTTTCTCGTTTTTAACGTAGTTAAGAACTTTATGTCGAATGAAAAGGCCAAAGATTAAATATTTATCGAAAAGAGCAACACCAGCCCCTTCCCTTGAGTTGAAGACTCTTTTGTTACTTAGAAAAAACAGCGGTGACATAAGGATTTTGAAAACTAAGAAGAATTGGAACTGTTTGTCGACTTAAAACAGTAGGGCGACTTACATTAGACTCAAAGCGTTAAATCTTCAACTTACTCCCCCTTGTAAGTTTTTGACGTATTTAAGTTTTTTAGCTGGAATGACTTGGGTGGAAAAAAATTATTCTCCATGATACTTTTTTTTCTGAACTTATCAAGCATGGAAATTAAGTTTCAGAAAAATTTAATGAGTTGCTTGAGAAACGTAGCAATCTCGAGCACAAACTTTATAAATGCCACGGATTTTTTTGGAATACTTGAACAGTCAGAGTCGTTGCTCGAAAATTGATACATATAAAATGACACAAAGTACCATAAAGAAATTTGCAGGAAACTATCACATATAAAAACTAATTTTGAGGCAGTAACAGAGCAGGACAATATAGATAAAAACTTAAAAAGCTCTCGTCCTTGCGAAAAGAGTAAAAAACAACAGTCGCATAAATCAGATATCCACTTCAAGTTGTCACATCGCAGTAGCCCAAATCAGAAATCGGGTTCTCAGAAATCTAGTCGTTATACTTCCGCTTCGTCGAAAATTTCTACTGAGAAAAAGCAAACGTTAGTGCTTTTAAAGAAACAACAAGAGGAGCTTGAGAGGCAGGCAAAAAGGTAGAAAAAATACGGTAAAAAGTTGACAGAAAATGAGTTGAAAGGGCTCGAGTTGGAAGATGGATTGTCGGAAAATAGCAATAAAGACTAGGAAAGAGGTTTAGCTCGAATTTGTCCACAACTATGAATAGACAACAATGATCGTACAGAGGCCTGGCAGCTTTTAAAGATCACAATTTGTTTCTCAGTAACCACATTCAAGAACAACAACATAATTTGTCGAATTTGGTTCAATTGCAGCTTTCGCTGACTTATGTTTACAATCCAGTAAGCTTACAGCTGTTTATTCAACCAGTTTCTAATATTTTGCCTCAGCAAACTGTTTTATCTACTCATCCACTTCTGGGTAATCCAAACGCAGGCTCAGTAGTCCCAGTAACTTCTGAAAACTATTTATCTCCGACAACAGCAGCAAAAATTCCTTCTGGTTTTGTATCGTTTGTTTCTGCATCAACAGCAGTTAACCAGGTTTCTTTGAAAAACAAACGAAGGGATCAGTAGTGACTGGCTACCAAGCAGCTGTAATTCCCTTCAACAACATATAAGTCTTCCCGTTAGTAGTTATAAATTTTCAAGTGAAAACTATAAGCATTATAGTGACCTGTGAAGACCAGTTGTTACTGCCCCCTTAAAGTCAGCCTAACAACACTACGTTCCTTCTATAATTTGTTTCCGCTGTAAAATTTTTTGTTCCTCCGAATAGGTTCGTTCATAATACAAGTGGAGGGACTGTGTTTTTTGCGCAGCATGAAATTTTCTAGCACGCTAATCAAACGTTCGTTCCTGATTATCACGGTAATTCCTCGAGTTACCAAGTGGCAACTACCATTAATTCATTAATTCACATGGTACACACGTCGAGCGTCCACTTGTGGTAGGAGAGTTGGTCATGGTCTACACATGCACAGCCGAAAGGATCATCTTCCTGAGTAGAAACTGACACAGTTTGGTAGCAACCCATTTAATCGGCATGAGAGTTTGGGCCAGTTCCTATCGACGATCGTACTCATTGACGATAAGAAATTCACCTATCTGAAGACGCTCGTAGTTAGTAAAGCAAACTCCGCAATCGCCAAGAAAAGCTCTAGCGGAGTACTTTATAGAAACGCAAATGCAACTCTTCAGAGAAAAATTCGGCAACTGCATGCCGTAGTAGGGGCTCATCTGGATAAATTGAGTAAGTTTCCGCCTCTGAAAATGCATAACTCGGAAAGTGTAATTAGCTTTTCCTCTAAATTTTCTGGACTCGTTGCTGCATTCAAGTTTTTGTCTTTTAACAACAACCTGCAAAGTGTTAACTTACTGAATCAAGCTGTGAGGAAGCTTCCCCGTATCTCAAAGAGGTATGATCAAGGCAAACTGTAAGACGTTCATGGCATGAAACAACTCTGCTACATTTCAACGAATGGTTCAAAGAAAACGTTTCATGAGAGGCTAAAGTCACCTAATTCTAAGGATAAGTCTGAAGAACCAGTGAAGCAAAAAGTAGGCACTAAAGTGTTTGCTAGTAACGCAAAAGTAAGCGATAAGACCACGGAAAACCCAAAGTTCCCTAAGTAAAGATCAAAACGCTCTTTGGAATTGCGCCGATTCAAAGAGAAAAACGCTACGCATTGAGCGAAGTATGTAGCCGAACAAAAACTTTGCTTTGCGTATTTACAGAGCTACCACAGTTTTCGTAATTTTAGCAAGGCCAGAAAATGTACCAAGCCAGATTGAGAAAGCTCTCACAACGTGCTCTTGCATAGAGCTGAAAAAATGTTTCGTCCAACGGATAATAAAAATTCCCCGTCGTCACGTAACACAAAAACTAAACAAGTCTCCACTAACGATGCCGTCGGCGATGTTCATAACCAGGAGTCAACTAATTTTCTCCTACCAGTTGCATCACTCGCCGTTTCTTCGGATGCGAAAAATTAAATGCCCTAGTTCTCTGCAATGGTGCTTCCATGCACTCATGGGTACCCTCTAATCTCATAAAACTTCTCCATTTGGTTGGTACTCCCCTTAAACTCATCATGAAGTAATTCCATTTCAAGAGCTGGATGAAAACTTATCAAGTAAGTTTTCAAGTTTCCGCCGAATTGAATAATAGTGAAATTACGTCTTTTCGAGCTTATAATAAGGATCATATCCGCATTAGATTGGATAGCATAAGCATTCCTGAGTTACAAGAATTTTGCCAGCAGTTGGTTCCGATGAAACTTATACAATATAATTATGAGGACGTCTAAATGATTACTGGACAAGATTTCTACCACGCACTGAGACTCATAAGAGTGTTTTCTAGGGGAGAACTCAGTTTCACCGTGCGCCGTACGCCTTCCGATAGGTTGGGTTTTAAGTGATCCGTTAATGCCGCCCTTTAATTCGAGCTCGTCTTGCTTTAACTGTGTTGTCGAAGACACGCCTCTAGCTGACCAAACTAAAATTTGGTTTGAGTTGGAAATGTATTAAGCCTTGAGGCAAGTGAAATCCAATTCCGCTGCTAACAAACGCACTCTGTCAATTTTAAAAAAAAGGACATCTTTCACGATGGTCTGAAGTACATTGTACCAGTGCTTAGGTACATGAAGGTAGTTTAAAGAAAAACTATTTTTCCTCCTTGGCTCAATTAAAGCCTTTAGAAAGGAGTTTAGATAGAGATCCGTAGCTCAGCGAGAAGTATGGCAAAACAATTAGAGATGATAAACAAAAAGTATATATCATAACCGTTAAGGTACACGATCCCAAATCACGGGCCTATCGTGAGTGGTATCTCCCGCATCATTCGCTGTTGAACCCGAGTAAACCCGATAAGCTGCGTCGAGCCCTCAATGGTGCATCGAAGTGTCATAGCGCTTCCTTGAACAAGTCTCTGTTGGTTCGCCCGGATCTCCTTCAAATTCTCATTTTTGTAGTTTTAAGATTCCGTCAGCTAATTTTAAGATAGCGTAATTTTGAATACGTTGTTTCAGCCAATAGTGAAAGGATTTTCTTACACGTTGGATTTCGTGAAAAAGATAAGACTTCTCTCCGCTTTTTGGGGCGGTTGAACCCCACATCAAGTGTGGTAGTTCACCAATACACGCGTCACATTATCGGCGCTCGTAACTTGCCGACTTGAACGAATTTTGCTCTGCAGAAGACTGCATCTGATCATCAAGCTGAATACCCCGAAGCTATTACAGCTGTTGTCCATAAGTGGGTTTCAAATTTTGTCAGCAACGTGTCCGGTGTAACAACCGCTCTTGATCGGACAACCGTGAGTCCAATTCCTCTATTAAGGATTTTTGTAGGAGCCCAGACTAGTCATCGCATGTCCTTAGTCGCTCGTAGAGGTGTTGATCGTCCAATAGAGAAAGCAATCACTCTGCGTACTGTGTTGAATTTTGTTTCCTCTGTTTTTGATCCAATTGGATTGGTAGCTCCGTATACTTCGACGGCTCGCCTTTTATCAAAAGATGTTTGGCGAATCAGTGGTCAAAAATGAGACGATGATCTCCCAGAGAAAAACTAATAGCTGTTCCTTGAGTGGAACTCAGGTCTTCTTTGTCAATTCCTTGGGTTTATTTCACTGAACTGTTCGAGCAAAAAGAACTTTACATGTTCGTTGATATTTTCGGCGCCGTCTCTTTCCTTCGTGCGCGACTTAACTGTTAGCATAACACAGAATTAGTTTTTTGTGTGTGGCAAAGCTCGCGTTGCACCGATCACAGCGCTATTCTTTCCAAAGCTAGTGCTTCAAGTGGCTCTTTTGTTAATCCGGTTGAAGGACAAAGCTTTGAAAGGTCTTACTTTTAAAGTTACAGACAATTTCAAGTGGACAGAGAGTACCACTGTTCTTCAGGGGCTTATTTCCTGCAATAAATTCCCCGTTTTTGATGTTAATTGCAATGGTGAGCTTCTGGAGTCTACCACCATTGATCAGTGGCAGCATCTACTTAGCGGTGATAACCCAATCTGATACCGGTACACGAGGGATTTCTTCGGAAGCCCTCAAAGAAAGCAGCTGGGTTAATGACCCCAGTATACTGGGTCCAAGAGTAATCGATAAATAAAACTCAAAGGACCTTCATGTGATATCGAATTTGTCAAGTTTTCTTGTCGATGTTTTGGCAGACAAAAGTCTTTCATTCGAAAAATGGGAGAGATTCAGTTCAATTGTAAAAAAAAAACAGGCACTAGCATTTTTATTGAGATCCTTGCCATCCCATGAACGTTTCCGGTCGGGTACATTAGAAACTCCTTTACCTGTCCCAGTGTGAGACCTTCTGTAGCAAGCTGAAGCTACTCAGTTTCGGTAAAGTTATCACAAGGAATAGTCGGATCGCCAAGTATTTGGCGTTCATTGGACCAGCTGGCTTTCTTCGCTCGACTGGACACATCAGCCGTTTGTTTTTTACCAGTTTCCTTAGCAAGCATCCAAATATAATTGATGCACGTCACGCGAATGTTCGGTTATTGTTAAGACACTTGCACGCTAGGAACTTCAACCAAGGCTTTCAATACAAACGTGCGATGATGAATTTGAAGTACGTTGTGTTAAATTTGCGCTGGGTGCTGCGAAACAATGAAAATACTTGCGTTACGTGCCGAAAACCTAGAGCGCAAACCGTAACACCTAAAAGGTCTGACCTGTCCATTGAAAGGAGGGGTTATAAGCAACCTACTTTCTGTAACACAGGTGTCGACTACTTTGGTGCAGAAGTACGGAAATCTGATGGAATTTCTTGTTCACCAGCCTCACCACTAGAGCAGTACACATAGAAGTGGTCCCCTCTCTCGGCAAAAGCTCTTGTGTTATCGGCGTGGAGAGGTTCATTGCGCGTTGCGGTACTCCGACTATCATCATGTCCGACAACGGAACGAAAATTGTTGGAGATCCGTAGCTCAGCGAGAAGTATGGCAAAACAATTAGAGATGATAAACAAAAAGTATATATCATAACCGTTAAGGTACACGATCCCAAATCACGGGCCTATCGTGAGTGGTATCTCCCGCATCATTCGCTGTTGAACCCGAGTAAACCCGATAAGCTGCGTCGAGCCCTCAATGGTGCATCGAAGTGTCATAGCGCTTCCTTGAACAAGTCTCTGTTGGTTCGCCCGGATCTCCTTCAAATTCTCATTTTTGTAGTTTTAAGATTTCGTCAGCTAATTTTAAGATAGCGTAATTTTGAATACGTTGTTTCAGCCAATAGTGAAAGAATTTTCTTACACGTTGGATTTCGTGAAAAAGATCAGACTTCTCTCCGCTTTTTGGGGCGGTTGAACCCCACATCAAGTGTGGTAGTTCACCAATACACGCGTCACATTATCGGCGCTCGTAACTTGCCGACTTGAACGAATTTTGCTCTGCAGAAGACTGCATCTGATCATCAAGCTGAATACCCCGAAGCTATTACAGCTGTTGTCCATAAGTGGGTTTCAAATTTTGTCAGCAACGTGTCCGGTGTAACAACCGCTCTTGATCGGACAACCGTGAGTCCAATTCCTCTATTAAGGATTTTTGTAGGAGCCCAGACTAGTCATCGCATGTCCTTAGTCGCTCGTAGAGGTGTTGATCGTCCAATAGAGAAAGCAATCACTCTGCGTACTGTGTTGAATTTTGTTTCCTCTGTTTTTGATCCAATTGGATTGGTAGCTCCGTATACTTCGACGGCTCGCCTTTTATCAAAAGATGTTTGGCGAATCAGTGGTCAAAAATGAGACGATGATCTCCCAGAGAAAAACTAATAGCTGTTCCTTGAGTGGAACTCAGGTCTTCTTTGTCAATTCCTTGGGTTTATTTCACTGAACTGTTCGAGCAAAAAGAACTTTACATGTTCGTTGATATTTTCGGCGCCGTCTCTTTCCTTCGTGCGCGACTTAACTGTTAGCATAACACAGAATTAGTTTTTTGTGTGTGGCAAAGCTCGCGTTGCACCGATCACAGCGCTATTCTTTCCAAAGCTAGTGCTTCAAGTGGCTCTAGTTAATCCGGTTGAAGGACAAAGCTTTGAAAGGTCTTACTTTTAAAGTTACAGACAATTTCAAGTGGACAGAGAGTACCACTGTTCTTCAGGGGCTTATTTCCTGCAATAAATTCCCCGTTTTTGATGTTAATTGCAATGGTGAGCTTCTGGAGTCTACCACCATTGATCAGTGGCAGCATCTACTTAGCGGTGATAACCCAATCTGATACCGGTACACGAGGGATTTCTTCGGAAGCCCTCAAAGAAAGCAGCTGGGTTAATGACCCCAGTATACTGGGTCCAAGAGTAATCGATAAATAAAACTCAAAGGACCTTCATGTGATATCGAATTTGTCAAGTTTTCTTGTCGATGTTTTGGCAGACAAAAGTCTTTCATTCGAAAAATGGGAGAGATTCAGTTCAATTGTAAAAAAAAACAGGCACTAGCATTTTTATTGAGATCCTTGCCATCCCATGAACGTTTCCGGTCGGGTACATTAGAAACTCCTTTACCTGTCCCAGTGTGAGACCTTCTGTAGCAAGCTGAAGCTACTCAGTTTCGGTAAAGTTATCACATGGAATAGTCGGATCGCCAAGTATTTGGCGTTCATTGGACCAGCTGGCTTTCTTCGCTCGACTGGACACATCAGCCGTTTGTTTTTTACCAGTTTCCTTAGCAAGCATCCAAATATAATTGATGCACGTCACGCGAATGTTCGGTTATTGTTAAGACACTTGCACGCTAGGAACTTCAACCAAGGCTTTCAATACAAACGTGCGATGATGAATTTGAAGTACGTTGTGTTAAATTTGCGCTGGGTGCTGCGAAACAATGAAAATACTTGCGTTACGTGCCGAAAACCTAGAGCGCAAAACGTAACACCTAAAAGGTCTGACCTGTCCATTGAAAGGAGGGGTTATAAGCAACCTACTTTCTGTAACACAGGTGTCGACTACTTTGGTGCAGAAGTACGGAAATCTGATGGAATTTCTTGTTCACCAGCCTCACCACTAGAGCAGTACACATAGAAGTGGTCCCCTCTCTCGGCAAACGGAACGAAAATTGTTGGTGCTATGAAAGAGCTCTTAGCTTGCGTTGAGAGTTGGGACAAGCTCGCTCCCGCCGTTTTTGTCCAGTAAAAAGATCAAGTGAAAATTTAATCCACCCAGCGCACCGAACCATGGCGGCTCCTAGGAGTGATTACTTAGGAGTGTCTAATGTGTTTTGTGTAACATATCCTAGGCAAGAGCAGAGTAACTGAGGAGGTTCCAGAAACCAAACTGTGCCTTGATTAGCAGTCACTTAACGCAAAACCGATACCAGCCGTTAGTTCCAATCCGCTGGATTTGGATGAGTTGACCCCGAATCTTTTTATACTTGGTCAACACGCAGCGAGTTTTCCGTCGCTAAGTTTTGGAAATTTCTCAGAAGTTTCTCAGAATTTTCAAAAGTTTTTGCGATCTTTCGCAATTGTGCAGCGTATCAAAAACGATGAGTTGAGCTTAATATAGACTTTTAATTTGAGCTTTTTTACAGAACCTCAACACAAGAAGATTGTCAGCAATAATTTTCACAGTATTCAAACAGAAATTTGTGATGAACAAGGCGCACACATAAAGGTTGAAACTGTGAAAATAACTCCAAATTTTCTCAGAAAAAATATGTAAAAAAAAATACGTTTTTCCAAAAATTGAGTCAATTTTTGACTTAATCAGGATGAAAAAGATAAAAGAAAAAAATTAGTTACAAAAACCAAAATTTAAGAGAAAATCCTGAACAAAAAATTTTGAGTGAAAGCAGGGAAATTTGTGTTTGGTTTTTAGGAAATTTGTGTTTGCTTCTATGAATTTAAACTAATCAATTAGCAAAAAAACTTGGAATGATTTAACTCTGTTGCAATGAGCAGGGCTATAGAATAAAAACCTCTCTGAAAAAAACAAACTTTCACACAGCAATTGATCAGGTCAACACGGAAAAAAAAATTGCATAGTAACGAAAAAGAACGAAGAAAAATGCGCAGATAATTTCCTCAGCAGAGTTCCCTTTTTATGTAAATTTCTATGTCTAAATTTGGGGGCGCATTTTTTTCCAGTAGAAAAATGAACGAACTTTTTGTCAGATATTGGTAAAATTCATGCTTTTTAAGCGTATTCAAGCCTTCTAGAGTACGGTTTTGTTGGTGACACTAAAGCGAAACAACTGCGATCTTTGGCAAAAAAGCAGCGTATCAAAAATGATGTGTTGAGCTTAATTTAGACTATTAATTTGAGCTTTTTCACAAAACCTCAACAGAGGAAACTTGTCAGCAAAAAATTTTACAGTATTCAAACAGAAATTTATGATGTAATAAGGTTTCAGCTGTAAAATTAACTCCACATATTTGCAAATTCTCAGTCTATATTTGTAAAAAAAATCGGTTTTGTCTAAAAATCGAATAAAATTTTGACGTAATCAGAAACAAAAAGGAAAAAAAATCATTTCTAGTTGTTGCGCAAAAGTTCCTAAGTTGAAAACTTACCAGCAATAATTTGGAGGAAATTGGTTAAGGATCGAAATTATAAAAGAGAGCCGAAACACATATGTTTTTTGAAAAAATATTTTTTTTTTGTTCAGAAAAATTCTTAAATGCAAAAATGAACTCTAATTTCATAAAATAATATATATAAAATATATATATATATATATATATATATATATATATATATATATATAAAACACCTAAAACATTTTTTAGAATCAAGAAAGTTTTCAGTTTTTTAACCAGCTCCTCATATCAAAAGTTCAACGTCTCTTTTTTAAAAAGTTACTTACGACTAATCAGTTGTTGTGATATTGACTTTTTTATTAACTTACTTTCAAATACCAAAGTGAGTTAATATTCGCATAATACACTATCGTTTTTTTCTAATTTTATACCTGAACAGAAAAAAATAGTATTGAAACTGGGAAGTTAGTTTTTGATTTTTCTGAACTTTATGATTGATATTTGTGAACCAAAACAAAGCAATGATATAAAAGTCAAAAATCAACTAGCTCGGTTGCAATGAGCAGTGCTATAGAAACTAAAATCTCTCCTCAAGAAACGAAATGCTACACGAAAATTTTACAAGACCACAGAGAAAATAGAACTACATTTTTGTGAGCAACAGGGAGCACAACTGCATTTTCTAAAGGATGAACTGTGAAAATGAATCTTCAAAATGCGCTTTTCTAAAAATCGCCTCAAACTTTTGCAATGCGTTGGAAAACAATGCGTTGGGTTTGTTACAAAAATAATTACTTGTAGTTTTTCACAGATCCCCTAACGAAAAGTTGTAAAGAATACTTCTCACAGTACTCAAATACAAGTCAAGACAACAGAGAAAACCGAAATACACAATAACGAAAAAGAACGGAGAGAAAATGTTCAGATAGCGACCTCAGCAGAATCGCCCGAGTTATGAAAAATGATATGTCTAAAATTGGGGGCGCAGTACGTTTTCCGGGACAAACGTGAACGCCCTTATCCGTCAGATTTTGATAAAATTCATGCTTTCGGTGTAATCAATCATTGTAGAGTTTGATTTTGAGTTTGACTCAAAAGATTGATGTACACACTTTCAAAAGCCCCATTACCGAAAAAAAAATGAAGAAAAAATTCACAATTCTCGAATAATTTTCAAGACATCATGGAAAATTGAATAACATATTAATGAAAAACCAGAGAAAAAATGTGCAAATAGTTTCCTCAGCTGAAACGCCAGACCTATGAGAAGTGCTATGTGTAAAATCGGGGACGCAGTACGTTTTCCGGGACAAACTTGAACGCCCTTATCCGTCAGTAGGGGCTCATCTGGATAAATTGAGTAAGTTTCCGCCTCCGAAAATGCATAACTCGGAAAGTGTAATTAGCTTTTCCTCTAAATTTTCCGTACTCGTTGCCTCATTCAAGTTTTTGTCTTTTAACGACAACCTGCAAAGTGTTAACTTACTGAATCAAGCTGTGAGGAAGTTTCCCCGTATCTCAAAGAGGTATGATCAAGGCAAACTGTAAGACGTTCATGGCATGAAACAACTCTGCTACATTTCAACGAATGGTTCAAAGAAAACGTTTCATGAGAGGCTAAAGTCACCTAATTCTAAGGATAAGTCTGAAAACCAGTGAAGCAAAAAGTAGGCACTAAAGTGTTTGCTAGTAACGCAAAAGTAAGCGATAAGACCACGGAAAACCCAAAGTTCCTTTCATGTTCTGTAAGTAAAGATCAACACGCTCTTTGGAATTGCGCCGATTCAAAGAGAAAAACGCTACGCATTGAGCGAAGTATGTAGCCGAACAAAAACTTTGCTTTGCGTATTTACAGAGCTACCACAGTTTTCGTAATTGTAGCAAGGCCAGAAAATGTTCCATGCCAGATTGAGAAAGCTCTCACAACGTGCTCTTGCATAGAGCTGGAAAAATGTTTCGTCCAACGGATAATAAAAATTCCCCGTCGTCACGTAACACAAAAACTAAACAAGTCTCCACTAACGATGCCGTCGGCGATGTTCATAACCAGGAGTCAGTTAAATTTCACCTACCAGTTGCATCACTCGCCGTTTCTTCGGATGCGAAAAATTATATGCCCTAGTTCTCTGCAATGGTGCTTCCATGCACCCATGGGTACCCGCTAATCTCATAAAACTTCTCTATTTGATTGGCACTCCCCTTAACCTCATCATGAAGTAATTCCATTTCAAGAGCTTGATGAAAACTTATCAAGTAAGTTTTCAAGTTTCCGCCGAATTGAATAAAAGTGAAATTATGTTTTCTTTTCGAGCTTGTAATAAGGATCATATCCGCATTAGATTGGATAGCATAAGCATTCCTGAGTTACAAGAAATTTGCCAGCAGTTGGTTCCGATGAATCTTATACATGAGGACGTCTGAATGATTACTGGACAAGATTTCTGAGGACGATTTCTGGTTTCTGATTTCTGAGGACTTATACATGAGGATGTCTAAATGATTACTGGACAAGATTTCTACCACGCACTGAGACTCATAAGAGGGTTTTCTAGGGGAGAACTCAGTTTCACCGTGCGCCGTACGCCTTCCGATAGGTTGGGTTCTAAGTGATCCGTTAACGCCGCCCTTTAATTCGAGCTCGTCTTGCTTTAACTGTGTTGTCGAAGACACGCCTCTAGCTGACCAAATTAAAAATTGGTTTGAGTTGGAAATGTATTAAGCCTTGAGGCAAGTGAAATCCAATTCCGCTGCTAACAAACGCACTCTGTCAATTTTAAAAAAAGGACATCTTTCACGATGGTCTGAAGTACATTGTACCAGTGCTTAGGTACATGAAGGTAGTTTAAAGAAAAACTATTTTTCCTCCTTGGCTCAATTAAAGCCTTTAGAAAGGAGTTTAGATAGAGATCCGTAGCTCAGCGAGAAGTATGGCAAAACAATTAGAGATGATAAACAAAAAGTATATATCATAACCGTTAAGGTACACGATCCCAAATCACGGGCCTATCGTGAGTGGTATCTCCCGCATCATTCGCTGTTGAACCCGAGTAAACCCGATAAGCTGCGTCGAGCCCTCAATGGTGCATCGAAGTGTCATAGCGCTTCCTTGAACAAGTCTCTGTTGGTTCGCCCGGATCTCCTTCAAATTCTCTGGACAAATCCTCAAAAAGGACAAAGCTTTGAAAGGTCTTACTTGTAAAGTTACAGACAATTTCAAGTGGACAGAGAGTACCACTGTTCTTCAGGGGCTTATTTTCTGCAATAAATTCCCCGTTTGTGATGTTAATTGCAATGGTGAGCTTCTGGAGTCTACCACCATTGATCAGTGGCAGTATCTACTTAGCGGTGATAACCCAATCTGATACCGGTACACGAGGGATTTCTTCGGAAGCCCTCAAGGAAAGCAGCTGGGTTAATGGCCCCAGTATACTGGGTCCAAGAGTAATCGATAAGATAAAACTCAAAGGACCTTTATGTGATATCGAAATTGTCAAGTTGTTTTGTCGATGTTTTGGCAGACAAAAGTCTTTCTTTCGAAAAATGGGAGAGATTCAGTTCAATTGTAAAATTAAACAGGCACTAGCATTTTTATTGAGATCCTTGCCATCCCATAAACGTTTCCAGTCGGGTACATTAGAAAGTACCGACCGGTGTGAGCTGGATTTCGCTGAGCAGAAACTCCTTTACCTGTCCCAGTGTGAGACCTTCTGTAGCAAGTTGAAGCTACTCAGTTTAGGTAAAGTTATCACAAAGAATAGTCGGATCGCCAAGTATTTGGCGTTCATTGGACCAGCTGGCTTTCTTCGCTCGACTGGACACATCAGCCGTTTGTTTTTTACCAGTTTCCTTAGCAAGCATCCAAATATACTTGATGCACGTCACGCGAATGTTCGGTTTTTGTTAAGACACTTGCACGCTAGGAACTTCCACCAAGGCTTTCAATACAAACGTGCGATGATGAATTTGAAGTACGTTGTGTTAAATTTGCGCTAGGTGCTGCGAAACATTGAAAATACTTGCGTTACGTGCCGAAAACCTAAAACGCAAACCGTAACACCTAAAATGTCTGACCTGTCCATTAAAAGGAGGGGTTATAAGCAACCTACTTTCTGTAACACAGGTGTCGACTACTTTGGTGCAGAAGTACGGAAATCTGATGGAGTTTCTTGTTCACCAGCCTCACCACTAGAGCAGTACACATAGAAGTGGTCCCCTCTCTCGGCAAAAGCTCTTGTGTTATCGGCGTGGAGAGGTTTATTGCGCGTTGCGGTACTCCGACTATCATCATGTCCGACAACGGAACGAAAATTGTTGGTGCTAAGAAAGAGCTCTTAGCTTGCGTTGAGAGTTGGGACAAGCTCGCTCCCGCCGTTTCTGTCCAGTAAAAAGATCAAGTGAAAATTTAATCCACCCAGCGCACCGAACCATGGCGGCTCCTAGGAGTGATTACTTAGGAGTGTCTAATGTGTTTTGTGTAACATATCCTAGGCAAGAGCAGAGTAACTGAGGAGGTTCCAGAAACCAAACTATGCCTTGTTGAGCAGTCACTTAACGCAAGACCGATACCAGCCGTTAGTTCCAATCCGCTGGATTTAGATGAGTTGACCCCGAATCTTTTTATACTTGGTCAACACGCAGCGAGTTTTCCGTCGCTAAGTTTGGAAATTT
>NW_026970677.1:0-1000 GCF_963678635.1 Symsagittifera roscoffensis | reverse complement strand
TAATTTAAACTACCTAATTAATTAATCTAAAACTTCAGCAAGAATTTTTTTCAAAATGCTTGAATAAAGCAAACATTTTCTAAAAAAATTCTCATTTCTAATCTAGTTTCTGTCCAAAACTTACAAAATCTTTATATTTTAGTCATAAAATAAAGCATTTCTAAAAAAAATTCTCTCTAAATTTTTTGTTATTTTTTCTTTAGAAATGCTTTTTTTATGACTAAAATTGCGAGTGAGGTTTTTTTTATGTTCGGAGTTGAAAGCTTTTGTTTCTGAGATTATCTTTTTGGAGCATTTTTTTCTGCCAAGGAGGACAAAGGGCTGCATTGCTTCAATCTGTCTGGCGAAGGAAGTCTGGACAAAGAGGCAAATGTCACTGTCAAATTAACTGTCAAAAGTGTGAGTGGGGTGGTAGAGAAACAAGGACATACATTGGAAAAGGCCATGAATCTGGATGGTAAAATCGTTTCTTTTTAATTAGAAATTGAAATTGGACGAAACAAACTGGTTAAATAGTTTTTAAATCAGCTATGATGAGTTTGACAATAAATTGAAGTTTGAAATTTGAATTACTTCTTTCGGAGGTCTTTATCAAGATACCAAAAAACGGTTTTCATTTTCATTTACTGATTAATAACTGGTTTAAATATTGACTCTTTTGATAATGTCCTATGTTAAAGATTTTTTCTACGGTTTTGTTATTCAAAGCACCAAAGCCACACATCATGGCCTTTATTTTTTTGAGATTTTAGATATTTTATCTTGGCTAACTTTGAATTCTGTTGAAGAGGTCATGCTAGTCCCCTCTATGGGCATCATGGGCTGTGTGGAGTATGATGACTCATCCGGGTGTCACCTGCTGATTGAAGTGGAGCCATTCAAATTTTTGGAATATCTCAGCTTCCAATATACGGTGAGATGATTGGCTAATTGCTATTAAAACCCTACAGCAAGCATCATATGATAGCCTTCACAGGGGTGGGTCTAATATTTTGTCTTC
>NW_026970676.1:0-20774 GCF_963678635.1 Symsagittifera roscoffensis | reverse complement strand
TTTCAAACAGCCTGCTGAAAAACACACAAAGTTTTTTGTGGAACGCTTTGGTCTCTGAAATAATTTGAATAGTTTGTTAAAAAAACCTTATAAGTTTTTGGGAAGCAATTCGGTGCAGAAAATAACTTGAAAAACTTCTTTTCATATTGAAAAGGTTTCTCGAAATAATTTATGCCAATTAAATTGGTTAAAAATAACTTGAATGAGCTGCATAGAAAAACTGGAAACTTTTTGCAAACCAACTTGAGCTCTGAAATAATTTGAAATTTTTCAAAGTTTGATTGCTCGAATAGTTTGCTTGAAAAATTTATTATTCTTGCAAACCAATTTGGTCTAGTAAATAACTAATAGCTGGAAAAGCTTGCTGAGGAAAAAATTTGTTGCCCGCGGATTCGGTCTTTGTAGTTTGCTTGCAAAATCTCAAAAACATTTCTCAAACCGATTTATTGAATCAAATTAGTTGAAAATTTTCAAAAGTTTTTGCTTGAAAAGGTATTTCAGAAAACAAAATTCGGCCAACCAACGCGTTCAACAAATAACTTCAATAATTTTTGTAGAAAAACTAAAAATTCTTGTAAACGAGTTTGAGCTAAGAATTAAATAGAAATATTTCAATGTTTCGATGCTTGAATAGCTTGGTTAGAAAATTTTAAATTTTTGACGAACCAACCTGTTCTTCTACATAACTTAAAAAGAACAATTTCTGGATTAGCGTGCTTGAAAATATCCCAAAAATTCGGCCATGGAATAATTTGAGTAGATTGCATAGAAAAACTCAAAAATTTTTTGCGAACCGATTAGATTTACAAAAAAATTCAAAATATTTCAAGGTTTCTACGCAAATCAATTCGGCTAATGAATAATTTAATTGACTTGCTTAATTTTTTGCAATTGAAACAGTTAGGTCTATTATATAACTTAAAATGTTCAATAGCTCGAAGATCTTGCTTAGAATTTTTTTTTGGCCAAAGATTTGGTAATAAAATAATTATAATTTTTGCTCGGTCAAACTCAGAAGATTTTGCAAAACGACTCTAAGTAACTTGAAAATTTTTGTGGACATCAATTCGAGCTCAGAATTACCTTAAATGTTTCGAGTATTTTTTGTTTGAATAGCTTGCTTAGAAATATTTAATATTCGCCAACCAATTCGGTCTATTGAATAACTTAAATTAATTAATGACTGGAATTGCTTGCCTAAAAATATCTTTTTGCCCACCAATTCAGTCAATGAATAACTTGAGTAATTTGCATAGAAAACTCAAGGATTTTCCTGAATTGATTCGGCGTATGAAAAGACTTGAAAAAATCATCGCTTGAAAAATTTGCTCAAAAAATAAATTAGCCGATGAATGTTGTCAACAAACATATTGAATAGCTTGCTTAGAAAAGTTCGCCACTTTTTGCAAATCATTCAAGTTCTGAAGTATTTTGAAAAATTTCAAAGTTTCAGTGCTTCAAAAGTTTGCTTAGAAAAATTAAACTTGGTGCGAACCAACTCGTCTATAAAAACATGAAGTGGTTAATATCTGAAATAGTTTGCTGTAAAGAAGTCAAAAGCTTTTGCAAAGCATTTCGACTTAAGAAGATTGAAAAGCTTGAAAATATTGCTCAAAAAAATATTTTGCAACCATTTTAGTTTATGAACATATTGAATAACATGCTTAAAAACTTTCCAAGATTTTTTCAATCGATTTTGAGCGTAATTTTATCTTTGGACAAAAGATCGGAATTAGTCAATAGATAACTTGAATAATTGCTATGAAAAAGTTTATGAAACGATTCGTTGTATAAACTAACTTAAAATATTTCAAACTTTCATAGCTTGCATTCGTTGACTAGACGATAAATAATTTTTTTCCTGCCAATTTTTTTTCCTAGCAATCAACTTAAATAGCTCGCTCGAAAAAAAATTTTGCATTTGAGCTAATAAGAACTATCTTGAATTATTTCAAATTTTCATGGCTTGAATAGCTTACAAAAAATTAGTTTGCAAATAACTTCGATCTTTTAGATAACTTAAAACCTTTAAAAACTCACAGATTTTTGAGAAGCGATATGGTGTATAAATTGAATTGAAAAGTTCATAACTTGAAAAGCTGACTCAGAAAAAAAAAAGATTTTATCCAACAAGTTAAATCTATGAACATATTGAATAGCATGCTTAAAAACTCTCAAAGATTTTCGCAATCAATTTTGAGCTGAGTTTTTATCTTGAAACTTTTTCAATCTTTCATTGCTTGAATAGCTTCTTCGGTCTCCTAAATAACTTAAAATGATTAATAGCTGAAATGTCTCGCTTGAAAAAAAACTTGCTAACGAAATCGGTCAATAATGACATAGAAAAATTTATGAAACGATTCGTTGTATAAAATAAATTGAAATTTTTCTTGAAATAGCTTGAATTGGTTGACTAGACAACAAATAATTTTTTTCCGACCAATTTGGTCGAAAATAAACTCAAAAAAAATTTGCGAACCAATTTGAGCTAAGCATTATCTTGGAACATTTCAAACTTTCATGGCTTGAATCGCATACTATGAAACTAGTTCGCAAACAACTTCGGTATATTAAGTAACTTAAAATGTTTAATAGTAATAGTTGGAACAGTTTGCCTAGAAACAAAACTCGCCCTGATTTGGTCAATGATTAATTTGAGTTGTTTGCTTAGAAGAACTAAAAGATTGTTGCGAAGCTAGTGGGTGTATGAATCGACTAGAAAGTTTCATAACTTGAAAAGCTTGCTCAGAAAAAAAAATTATCCAACAAGTTAAATCTATGAACATATTGAATAGCATGCTTAAAAACTCTCAACGATTTTCGCGATCAATTTTGTGCTCAATTTTTGATATTGAAACTTTTTCAATCTTTCATTGCTTGATTAGCTTCTTTAGAAAAAAATTGCAAACCAATTCGGTCTCCTAAATAACTTAAAATGATTAATAGCTGAAATATCTCGCTTGGAAAAAAACTTGCTCACGAAATCGGTCCATAGTTTCAAGTTTCGTAGCTTGAAATGGTTGCTTAGACAATAAATATTTTTTGCCGAAAAAAATTGGTTCCAAATTGACTTAAATAGTTCATTTGAAAAAATTTTTGCGAATCGATTTGAGCTTAGACTTGTCTTGAAATATTTCAGATTTTACATACTTGAATAGCATGCTTAGAAAATAGTTTGCAAACAACTTCGGTCTAATAAGTAACTTAAGACGTTTAATAATTGCAGTAGATTCTGTGAAGGAATAAATTGAGTACTTTGCTTAGAAAAAAAAAATTTTTTTTTGCATACCCATTCGAGCTATGAAATAATTAAATTGATTCAAAATTTCATTACTTGATTAGCTTGTTTAAAAAAAAATTTTTGCCATCTAATTTGGTCTAACAAATAAGTTGAAACGATGGATAATTCGATTTTTTGCGTGAAAAAATTCATTACTTTTGGAAAAAAGTTTCTTGAATTTTTTTTCGCTTGCTGAAAAAAACTTCAAATAATTCAAAAGCTCAATGCTTGATTAACTTGCTTTAAAAAAGTTTAAGTTTTCCGCAACCTGTTTGCTTCATAAATAACTTAAAGCATTCAAATTCCAGAGCTTGAAAAGTTTTCTGAGAAAAAGTTAATTTTTTTTTGCGATCGATTTGCTCTATGAAACAGCTTGAATTATTTCAAAGCTTTTATTGCTTGCATAGGTAAAGTTCTTTGATTGATTAACTTGCTTCGAAATATTTTTTTTTCGCAAAACACTTCAGGGTGCCATCATTTTCAAAACTTTCCAATTTCCCTAGCTTCAATAAGTGGTTCTAAGAAATCATTTTGAATATTTTGATCTTCATCGCTCTAATTAATTGTTCATCGTAAATGTTCATCACTCGTAATTGTTATCGAAATAACGCTTAAAACTTGAAGTTTCAACGCTTGATTGGCTAAATATAAAAAACTCAAAATTTTTGCCATCCAAACCTCTTCATATATCAACTTGAACGTTCCAAAGTTTCATTGCTTTAAACAGCTTGCTCAAAAGACTTGATTTTTGCGGACTAATTTAGTTCGAGAAATAAGTGGGGGGAATTTTTTGAACTTCGTCGCTCGAATAGCTCGCGTACAAAAAAATTAGGCTTCCTGATCGAAATAAACACTTTCTTGAAGAATAAACCTAAATCAGTGCAACACTCTGCAGAAACGTGATAAACGTTGATTGTACCCCGCACCGGAGTTCCATGGATAATAATCGATTATAATGGAAAACGTTGTCTAAAATTTTGTCACTATAATCCATTGTAATCCAATATAATCTATTATTGTGGCAAATTTAGACCACGTAATCTATTATGTGGTCATTAAAATCGATTTTTTTGAAAAACATAAGTCCATTATAATCCATTATAATCCAATTTTTTCTCCAATATAACCGATTATTTTGTCAAGAAAATCCATTAAAATCCATTTTATTTCGTTAATTAGGCTATTCTATTTTTAGTTCTATTTCTGGAAGAAAAAAGCAAATTTAAAAAAGTAAAATTACTAAGGTTTCCTAAAAACATGCAGTTAAAGCAAAGAAAAATTTAAGACATAGAATCAGCATACATTTAATACATATGAATGAAAATAACATGTTAAATGTGTTCATCTTCATGTTTTCCCATTTGTTCATCTTCATATTCTCCCATATGTCTCCAGAACCAGTGACCTCAGCGGGTATCGGGTAGGAGAACCAGTGACCTCAGCGGGCATCGGGTAGGAGAACCAGTGATCTCAGCGGGCATCGGGTAGAAGAACCAGTGACCTCAGCGGGCATCGGGTAGGAGAACCAGTGACCTCAGCGGGCA
The DNA here is from genome assembly GCF_963678635.1 of Symsagittifera roscoffensis. Lineage (NCBI taxonomy): Eukaryota > Metazoa > Xenacoelomorpha > Acoela > Convolutidae > Symsagittifera > Symsagittifera roscoffensis. The sequence goes on along the minus strand of NW_026970676.1, from coordinate 15,950 downwards.
TCGGGTAGGAGAACCAGTGACCTCAGCGGGCATCGGGTAGGAGAACCAGTGACCTCAGCGGGCATCGGGTAGGAGAACCAGTGACCTCAGCGTGCATAAGGAAAGAAAACCAGTGAGGGCAGTTCTGGTCCAATCTGCGAATGATATAAACAACCAGGGGAAAAGGAAAAACATACACATAGGGGCACACAAACAGACAAACATAAGGGCACACATACAGACACACATAAGGGCACACATAGGGTCACACAAACAGACACACGTAGGGGCACATGTACAGACACACATAGGGGCACACATACAGACACACGTAGGGGCGCACATACAGACACACATAGACGCAAAACCAATCAAGGATGAATTCAAAATTTTCACAAACAATCAAAAAAACATTGAAACCCAGGAAACTAGCGGAAACTTTGGTTCCAAAAATTTTCTCACGTCGCGGAAATTTCAGAAAAATCCTCTTTGCGGTTTGAAATCAACTGAAAACATCTCGGTCGGGATGGGCAGAAAAAATGGTAAATGGTTTTAACAAACAAAAAAGACTTTTAAAAAATTTTACAGGATGCAGAATTCAATCCCCCAGTAAAGTAGAATTCAAATCTTATCAATTTAACAAGTCTTCTTTGTTTGGGAAAACCAATTACCATAATAGCTGCCAGCCCCGACCATAAAATTCAAGTAATAATTTCTGGGTTATCTATAAAAGGGGTCAGTCATAATCAAGAATTAACGTTCCAGGGTCCTTCTAGAATATGTAAAAAGATCGGTCCCCAGTTCCAGGGTAAAATAATACAAAATTACCAAAAATTACTCATATTTTGTCATGTTTGAAGCTAACTCCGTTTTTTATAAGTCAATTTGAGGTCGCACAGTTTCAAAAAAAAATTTTTTTTCAAAATTTGAAGAAAAAAAATTGTCAAACAAACTTATGAAAATCTTTTGAAGAGAACTTAATTTATTCCAAATCAAGCAACTGACATTGGTAACAGTTTTTCTGAAAATTAAAAAAAAAATCGCAATTACAGTCGATTATAACTGATTAAAAATGGATTAATTTGCCTCAAAAACAAGTTTCCTTTTCTTTCAAAAATAATCGATTATAATCGATTATTTTGGGATTTTATTGATTCGAAAAATAGTTTCATTATAATCCATTGTAATCCATTATATTCCATTATTGTGGCAAATTTAGACCACGTAATCGATTATGTGGTCATTAAAATCGATTTTTTTGAAAAACATAAGTCCATTATAATCCATTATAATCCAATTTTTTCTCCAATGTAACCGATTATTTTGTCAAAAAAATCCATTAAAATCCATTTTGTTTCGTTAATTAGGCTATTCTATTTTTAGTTCTATGTCTGGAAGAAAAAAGCAAATTTAAAAAAGTAAAATTACTAAGGTTTCCTAAAAACATGCAGTTAAAGCAAAGAAAAATTTAAGACATAGAATCAGCATACATTTAATACATATGAATGAAAATAACATGTTAAATGTGTTCATCTTCCTGTTCTCCCATTTGTTCATCTTCATATTCTCCCATATGTCTCCAGAACCAGTGACCTCAGCGGGCATCGGGTAGGAGAACCAGTGACCTCAGCGGGCATCGGGTAGGAGAACCAGTAACCTCAGCGGGCATCGGGTAGGAGAACCAGTGACCTCAGCAGACATCGGGTAGAAGAACCAGTGACCTCAGCGGGCATCGGGTAGAAGAACCAGTGACCTCAGCGGGCATCGGGTAGGAGAACCAGTGACCTCAGCGGGCATCGGGTAGGAGAACCAGTGACCTCAGCGGGCATCGGGTAGGAGAACCAGTGACCTCAGCGGGCATCGGGTAGGAGAACCAGTGACCTCAGCGTGCATAAGGAAAGAAAACCAGTGAGGGCAGTTCTGGTCCAATCTGCGAATGATATAAACAACCAGGGGAAAAGGAAAAACATACACATAGGGGCACACAAACAGACAAACATAAGGGCACACATACAGACACACATAAGGGCACACATAGGGTCACACAAACAGACACACGTAGGGGCACATGTTCAGACACACATAGGGGCACACATACAGACACACGGAGGGGCGCACATACAGACACACATAGACGCAAAACCAATCAAGGATGAATTCAAAATTTTCACAAATAATCAAAAAAACATTGAAACCCAGGAATCTAGCGGAAACTTTGGTTCCAAAAATTTTCTCACGTCGCGGAAATTTCAGATAAATCCTCTTTGCGGTTTGATATCAACTGAAAACATCTCGGTCGGGATGGGCAGAAAAAATGGTAAATGGTTTTAACAAACAAAAATGGTTTTTAAAAAGTTTTTAACAGGATGCAGAATTCAATCCCCCAGTAAAGTAGAATTCAAATCTTATCAATTTAACAAGTCTTCTTTGTTTGGGAAAACCAATTACCATAATAGCTGCCAGCCCCAACCATAAAATTCAAGTAATAACTTCTGGGTTATATATAGAAGGGGTCAGTCATAATCAAGAATTAACGTTCCAGGGTCCTTCTAGAATATGTAAAAAGATCGATCCCCAGTTCCAGGGTAAAATAATACAAAATTACGAAAAATTACTCATATTTTGTCATGTTTGAAGCTAACTCCGTTTTTTATAAGTCAATTTGAGGTCGCACAGTTTCAAAAAAAATTTTTTTTTCAAAAATTGAAGAAAAAAAATTGTCAAACAAACTTATGAAAATCTTTTGAAGAGAACTTAATTTATTCCAAATCAAGCAACTGACATTGGTAACAATTTTTCTGAAAATTAAAAAAAAATTGCAATTACAGTCGATTATAATTGATTAAAAATGGATTATTTTGCCACAAAAACAAGTTTCCTTTTCGTTCAAAAATAATCGATTATAATCGATTATTTTTGGATTTTATTGAGTCGAAAAATAGTTTCATTATAATCCATTGTAATCCATTATATTCCATTATTGTGGCAAATTTAGACCACTTAATCGATTATGTGGTCATTAAAATTGATTTTTTTGAAAAACATAAGTCCATTATAATCCATTATAATCCAATTTTTTCTCCAATGTAACCGATTATTTTGTCAAGAAAATCCATTAAAATCCAGTTTGTTTCGTTAATTAGGCTACTTGTTTTAGTTCTATGTCTGGAAGAACAAAGCAAGTTTAAAAAAGTAAAATTACTAAGGTTTCTTAAAAACATGCAGTTAAAGCAAAGAATAATTTAAGACATAGATTCAGCATACATTTAATACATATGAATGAAAATAATATGTTAAATGTGTTCATCTTCCTGTTCTCCCATTTGTTCATCTTCATATTCTCCCATATGTCTCCAGAACCAGTGACCTCAGCGGGCATCGGGTAGGAGAACCAGTGACCTCAGCGGGCATCGGGTAGGAGAACCAGTAACCTCAGCGGGCATCGGGTAGGAGAACCAGTGACCTCAGCAGACATCGGGTAGAAGAACCAGTGACCTCAGCGGATATAGTGCAAGAAAACCAGTGAGGGCTGTTCTGGTCCAATCTGCGAATCATATAAACAACCAGGGAAAAAGGAAAAACAGACACATAGGGGCACACAAACAAACACACATAAGGGCACACATACAGACACACATAAGGGCACACATAGGGTCACACAAACAGACACACGTTGGGGCACATGTACGGACACACATAGGGGCTTACATACAGGCACACGGAGGGGCGCACCTACAGACACACATAGACGCAAAACCAATCAAGGATGAATTCAAAATTTTCACAAATAATCAAAAAAACATTGAAACCCAGGAATCTAGCGGAAACTTTGGTTCCAAAAATTTTCTCACGTCGCGCAAATTTCAGAAAAATCCTCTTTGCGGTTTGATATCAACTGAAAACATCTCGGTCGGGATGGGCAGAAAAAATGGTAAATGGTTTTAACAAACAAAAATGGTTTTTAAAAAGTTTTACAGGATGCAGAATTCAATCCCCCAGTAAAGTAGAATTCAAATCTTATCAATTTAACAAGTCTTCTTTGTTTGGGAAAACCAATTACCATAATAGCTGCCAGCCCCAACCATAAAATTCAAGTAATAATTTCTGGGTTATCTATAGAAGGGGTCAGTCATAATCAAGAATTAACGTTCCAGGGTCCTTCTAGAATATGTAAAAAGATCGGTCCCCAGTTCCAGGGTAAAATAATACAAAATTACGAAAAATTACTCATATTTTGTCATGTTTGAAGCTAACTCCGTTTTTTATAAGTCAATTTGAGGTCGCACAGTTTCAAAAAATTTTTTTTTTCGAAAATTGAAGAAAAAAAATTGTCAAACAAACTTATGAAAATCTTTGAAGAGAACTTAATTTATTCCAAATCAAGCAACTGACATTGGTAACAATTTTTCTGAAAATTAAAAAAAAAATTGCAATTACAGTCGATTATAATTGATTAAAAATGGATTATTTTGCCACAAAAACAAGTTTCCTTTTCTTTCAAAAATAATCGATTATAATCGATTATTTTGGGATTTTATTGAGTCGAAAAATAGTTTCATTATAATCCATTGTAATCCATTATATTCCATTATTGTGGCAAATTTAGACCACGTAATCGATTATGTGGTCATTAAAATTGATTTTTTTGAAAAACATAAGTCCATTATAATCCATTATAATCCAATTTTTTCTCCAATGTAACCGATTATTTGTCAAGAAAATCCATTAAAATCCATTTTGTTTCGTTAATTAGGCTATTTGTTTTAGTTCTATGTCTGGAAGAAAAAACAAGTTTAAAAAAGTAAAATTACTAAGGTTTCTTAAAAACATGCAGTTAAAGCAAAGAATAATTTAAGACATAGATTCAGCATACATTTAATACATATGAATGAAAATAATATGTTAAATGTGTTCATCTTCCTGTTCTCCCATTTGTTCATCTTCATATTCTCCCATATGTCTCCAGAACCAGTGACCTCAGCGGGCATCGGGTAGGAGAACCAGTGACCTCAGCGATCATCGGGTAGGAGAACCAGTAACCTCAGCGGGCATCGGGTAGGAGAACCAGTGACCTCAGCAGACATCGGGTAGAAGAACCAGTGACCTCAGCGGATATAGTGCAAGAAAACCAGTGAGGGCAGTTCTGGTCCAATCTGCGAATCATATAAACAACCAGGGAAAAAGGAAAAACAGACACATAAGGGCACACATACAGACACACATAAGGGCACACATAGGGTCACACAAACAGACACACGTTGGGGCACATGTACGGACACACATATGGGCAAACAGACAGACACATGTAGGGGCGCACATACAGACACATATAGACGCAAAACCAATCAAGGATGAATTCAAAATTTTCACAATTATTCAAAAAAACATTGAAACCCAGGAATCTAGCGGAAACCTTGGTTCCAAAAATTTTCTCACATCGCGGAAATTTCAGAAAAATCCTCTTTGCGGTTTGATATCAACTGAAAACATCTCGGTCGGGATGGGCAGCAAAAATGGTATATGGTTTTAACAAACAAAAAAGACTTTTAAAAAGTTTTACAGGATGCAGATTTCAATCCCCCCAGTAAATAGAATTCAAATCCTATCAATTTAACAAGTCTTCTTTGTTTGGGAAAACCAATTACCATAATAGCTGCCAGCCCCGACCATAAAATTCAAGTAATAATTTCTGGTTTATCTATAAAAGGAGTCAGTCATAATCATGAATTAGCGTGCCAGGGTCCTTCTAGAATATGTAAAAAGATCGGTCCCCGGTTCCAGGGTAAAATAATATAAAATTAGGAAAGATTAGCCATATTTTGTCATGTTTGAAGCTAACTCCGTTTTTAATAAGTCAATTTGAGGTCGCACAGTTCCAAAAAAAAAGTTTGAAGAAAAAAAATTGTCAAACAAATTTATGAAAATCTTTTGAAGAAAACTTAATTTATTCCAAATCAAGCAACTGACATTGGTAACAGTTTTTCTGAAAATTAAAAAAAAATTGCAATTAAAGTCGATTATAATTGATTAAAAATGGATTTTTTTGCCTCAAAAACAAGTTTCCTTTTCTTTCAAAAATAATTGATTATAATCGATTATATTGGGATTCTATTGATTCGAAAAATAGTTTCATTATAATCCATTTTTAATTGATTATAATCGATAATTATCGAAGTTTATTGAGACAGACCACGAAAATTCAATATAATCGATTACTATTCATGGAACTCCGGTGCGGGACAGGCTGTAAATATACACAACTGTCTTAGTAAAACAATGAAAATTGACTTTTGCTTTAACTATCACTTTTTAACAGTTTATCTATTCTAGTGGTTAGCACGTTGCTTGATCTACTAGTGTGAAATTGGGACGGAACGCTAGTAGGAGTAGTTTTTAACCTAAAAGTAGTGTATGATTAGCTAACTTCTCGTCCAAAATTAGATGAGAAATAAAAACTTCATTAGAAAATATTTAGGTTAGAAGTTGAATATCGAGCCAGAATTTTTGAATTAGTTATTTACGGGATAAAAATTTAGTTAAAATGTTGGCTTGTTTTCTTTTTATGTTTTACTGATTGGTTTCACAAAAATGAGTTCAACATTAAACTAAGATGCATTAATAGTAGGATACGAGCCGCTAAATTCATCTTTTAAGAATGTGAGGAATAAATCAAAGAATCAAACATGAACGAAAAACAAAACAAAGAAAACATTTTTAAATTTTTTTGTCACTATTGTAATTTATACTTTATATTGCCTTCAAGGGCAGACGAAGCATTCAGTTTTTTCCATGATACACGAAAAATCTTTTTTATAGTTTTTTTTTCATCTGAGTTTTTAATAATGATAATATTTTTCCTGTAGTTTGATTTTCAATTCAAGATTTCCGGAACCAAGCTTTAGTATCGATTTGAAAATTCTGTGGTTTTGTGACATGAAGTTTGTGTCTCGGGTTTATCAATTATTCGTGATTACCATCGTATCTCTTAAGCAAATTATAATATTATTGTTTTTAGGTTTGGAAAAATTATACATTTGTCCCTGATTCAAAATTATCAATTGCTCAAACGGTTGATTGTAATGTGATCAATTTTTGAACTCTCGTTTTCCAATGAAAAAAACTATCTAATCTGTTTTCATTTAATTTTACTATATATACAAAGATAAATTAAAATTAAATTACATTTATATATACATTATAATGATAATATAAAAATATAATTGATCTACATTATATTTATATTATGATTCAGTCTAAGAAATAACTTGAAATTGCTGATATGTTGAATAGATTGAAGGAGAACTATTTTTTTTTTGCAAACCGATTAGCTTCCTTAAAAAATTTGGAATGTATTTTAAACTTTTTGCGAACCGATTTGGTCCACGAAATAACTAGCTTGAATAGCTTGCTTCATAGCTTGAATAGCTTGCTTCGAAAATGTTAAAATTTTTCGCGATTTGATTCGGTTAATGAAATAACTTGAAATAAGTTGCATAGCTCTAATAGCTGGCGTAGAAAAACGTAACTTTTGCAAATCGATTCGGTCTACGAAAATTTTTTGGAAAAAGTCAAAGTTTAAAAGAATAACTTGCTAAAAAAATTTAAGAAAAAAAAAACCAAAAAATTGCTGATGTAAAGTTTTTTTAGCTGTAGTAGCTTTCAGATTCTGTCTATGAAGTGAAATGAAATCGATTCACTTCAAAGCTAGACATAACCTGCTTATTGTAATTTTTTTACAATATGTTACGAATCAACTAAAATTTGAATATCTATGCTTATGAAAAAAAGTAACAGGCACATTTGCGCTATGAAATAATTTTTAGCAACCCGCTTTGCCCTATAGAAAAACTCTTTCAAACAGCCTGCTGAAAAACACACAAAATTTTTTGTGGAACGCTTTGGTCTCTGAAATAATTTGAATAGTTTGTTAAAAAAACATTAAAAGTTTTTGGGAAGCAATTCGGTGCAGTTTGAAAAGGTTTCTCAAAATTATTTATGCCAATTAAATTGGTTAAAAAATAACTTGAATGAGCTGCATAGAAAAACTCAAAACTTTTGAGAACCTGATTGGTTTCACAAAAATGAGTTCAAAATTAAACTAAGATGCATTAATAGTAGGATACGAGCCGCTAAATTCATCTTGTAAGAATGTGAGGAATAAATCAAAGAATTAAACATGAACGAAAAACAAAACAAGGAAAACATTTTAAAGTTTTTTTTGTCACCATTGTAATTTATACTTTATATTGCCTTCAAGGGCAGACAAAGCATTCAGTTTTTTCCATCATACACGAAAAATCTTTTTCATAGTTTTTTTTTCATCTGAAATTTTAATAATGATAATTTTCCTGTAGTTTGATTTTGATATGTCAATTCAAGATTTCTGGAATCAGCATACAGAAACGTGATAAACGTTGATTGTACCCCGCACCGGAGTTCCATGGATAATAATCGATTATAATGGAAAAACGTTGTCTAAAATGTTGTCATTATAATCCATTGTAATCCATTATAATCCATTATTGTGGCAAATTTAGACCAGGTAATCGATTATGTGGTCATTAAAATCGATTTTTTTGAAAAACATAAGTCCATTATAATCCATTATAATCCAATTTTTTCTCCAATATAACCGATTATTTTGTCAAGAAAATCCATTAAATTCCATTTTATTTCGTTAATTAGGCTATTCTATTTTTAGTTCTATGTCTGGAAGAAAAACGCAAGTTTAAAAAAGTAAAATTACTAAGGTTTCTTAAAAACATGCAGTTAAAGCAAAGAATAATTTAAGACATAGAATCAGCATACATTTAATACAAATGAATGAAAAAAACATGTTAAATGTGTTCATCTTCATGTTCTCCCATTTGTTCACCTTCATATTCTCCCATATGTCTCCAGAACCAATGACCTCAGCGGGCATCGGGTAGGAGAACCAGTGACCTCAGCGGGCATCGGGTAGGAGAACCAGTGACCTCAGCGGGCATCGGGTAGGAGAACCAGTGACCTCAGCGGGCTTCGGGTAGGAGAACCATTGACCTCAGCGGGCATCGGGTAGGAGAACCAGTGACCTCAGCGGGCATAGTGAAAGAAAACCAGTGACGGCAGTTCTGGTCCAATCTGCGAATGATATAAACAACCAGGGAAAAAGGAAAAAACAGACACATAGGGGTACACAAACAGACACATATAAGGGCACACATACAGACACACATAAGGGCACACATTGGGTCACACAAATAGACACACGTCGGGGCACATGTACAGACACACATAGGGGCACACATACAGACACACGTAGGGGCGCACATACAGACACATATAGACGCAAAACCAATCAAGGATGAATTCAAAATTTTCGCAAATATTCAAAAAAACATTGAAACCCAGGAATCTAGCGGAAACCTTGGTTCCAAAAATTTTTTCACGTCGGAAATTTCAGAAAAATCCTCTTTGCGGTTTGATATCAACTGAAAACATCTCGGTCGGGATGGGCAGAAAAAATGGTAAATGATTTTAACAAACAAAAAAGACTTTTAAAAAATTTTACAGGATGCAGAATTCAATCCCCCCAGTAAAGTAGAATTCAAATCTTATCAATTTAACAAGTCTTCTTTGTTTGGGAAAACCAATTACCATAAAAGCTGCCAGCCCCGACCATAAAATTCAAGTTATATTTTCTGGGTTATCTATAGAAGGGGTCAGTCATAATCAAGAATTAACGTTCCAGGGTTCTTCTAGAATATGTAAAAAGATCGGTACCCGGTTCCAAGGTAAAATAATACAAAATTACGAAAGATTACTCATACTTTGTCATGTTTGAAGCTAACTCCGTTTTTTATAAGTCAATTTGAGGTCGCACAGTTTCAAAAAAAATTTCAAAAGTTTGAAGAAAAAAAATTGTCAAACAAACTTATGAATATCTTTTGAAGAGAACTTAATTTATTCCAAATCAAGCAACTGACATTGGAAACAGTTTTTCTGAAAGTTAAAAAAATTGCAATTACAGTCGATTATAATTGATTAAAAATGGATTTTTTTGCCTCAAAAACAAGTTTCCTTTTCTTTCAAAAATAATCGATTATAATCGATTACTTTGGGATTTTATTGATTCGAAAAATAGTTTCATTATAATCCATTTTTAATTGATTATAACCAATAATTATCGAAATTTATTGAGACAGACCACAAAAAATCAATATAATCGATTACTACTCATGGAACTCCGGTGCGGGACAGGCTGTAAATATACACAACTGTCTTAGCAAAACAATGAAAATTGACTTTTGCTTTAACTATCACTTTTTGACAGTTTATCTAGTCTAGTGGTTAGCACGTTGGTTGATCTAGCTATTGTGAGATTGGGACGAAACGCTAGTAGGAGTAGTTTTTAACCTAAAATTAGTGTATGATTAGCAAACTTCTCGTCCAAAATTAGATGAGAAATAAAAACTTCATTAGAAAATATTTAGGTTAGAAGTTGAATATCGAGCCAGAATTTTTGAATTAGTTATTTACGGGATAAAAATTAAGTTAAAGTGTTGGCTTGTTTTTTTTTATGTTGTACTGATTGGTTTCACAAAAATGAGTTCAAAATTAAACTAAGATGCATTAATAGTAGGATACGAGCCGCTAAATTCATCCTTTAAGAATGTGAGGAAAAAATCAAAGAATTAAACATGAACGAAAAACAAAACAAGGAAAACATTTTTAAGTTTTTTTTGTCACCATTGTAATTTATACTTTATATTGCCTTCAAGGGCAGGCAAAGCATTCAGTTTTTTCCATGATACACGAAAAATCTTTTTCATAGTTTTTTTTTCATCTGAAATTTTAATAATGATATTTTTCCTGTAGTTTGATTTTGATATGTCAATTCAAGATTTCTGGAACCAAGCTTTAGTATCAATTTGAATATTCTGTGGTTTTGTGACATGAAGTTTGTGTCTCGGGTTTATCAATTCATCGTGATTACCATCGTATCTCTTAAGCAAATTATAATATTATTGTTTTTAGGTTTGGAAAAATTATAGATTTGCCCCTGATTCAACATTATCAATTGCTCAAACCGTTGATTGTAATGTGATCAATTTTTTGAACTCTTGTTTTCCAATGAAAAAAACTGTCTAATCTGTTTTCATTTACTTTTTACTAAAATGGCTACATATAAATACAAAGATAAATTAAATTTAAAATACATATATATATAAATAAAAAAGATAATATAAAAAAATAATTGATCAAAATTTATTTATATTACGATTCAGTCTAAGAAATAACTTGAAATTGCTCATATGTTGAATAGATTGAAGAAGAACTACTTTTTTGCGAACCGATTAGCTTCCTTAAAAAATTTGGAATGTATTTTAAACTTTTCGCGAACCGATTTGGTCCACGAAATAACTAGCTTGAATAGCTTGCTTCAAAGCCTGAATAGCTTGCTTCGAAAATGTTGAATCTTTTTGCGAACTGATTCAGTTCATGAAATAATTTTAAATATTTTAAAGTTTCATAGCTTGAATAGTTTGCTTCGAAAATGTTAAAATTTTTCGCGATTTGATTCGGTTTATGAAATAACTTGAAATAAGTTGCATAGCTCTAATAGTTGGGGTAGAAAAACTTATTTTTTGCAAATCGATTCGGTCTACGAAATTTTTTTTGAAAAAAAATCAAAGTTTAAAAGAATAGCTTGCTAAAAAAATTTAAGAAAAAAAATACCAAAAATTGGCTGATGTAAAGTTTTTTTTAGCTGGAGTAGCTTTCAGATTCTGTCTATGAGTAAAATGAAATCGATTTACTTCAAAGCTAGACATAACCTGCTTATTGTAATTTTTTTTACAATGTTACGAATCAACTAACATTTGAATATCTATGCTTATGAAAAAATGTAACAAGCACATTTGCGCTATGAGATAATTTTTAGCAACCCGCTTTGCCCTATAGAAAAAATCTTTCAAACAGCCTGCTGAAAAACACACAAAGTTTTTTGTGGAACGCTTTGGTCTCTGAAATAATTTGAATAGTTTGTTAAAAAAACACTAAATTTTTTTGGGAAGCAATTCGTTGCAGAAAATAACTTGAAAAACTTCTTTTCAGTTTAAAAAGGTTTCTCGAAATTATTTATGCCAATCAAATTGATTAAAAAAAAACTTGAATGAGCTGCATAGAAAAACTCGAAACTTTTTGCAAACCAACTTGAGCTCTGAAATAATTTGAAATTTTTCAAAGTTTGATTGCTCGAATAGTTTGCTTCAAAAATTTATTATTCTTGCAAACCAATTTGGTCTAGTAAATAACTAATAGCTGGAAAAACTTGCTGAGGAAAAAATTTGTTGCCAGCGGATTCGGTCATTGTATCTTGCTTACAAAAAGTCAAAAAAAATCTCAAACCGATTTATTGAATGAAATAAGATGAAAATTTTCACAATTTTTTGCTTGAAAAGGTATTTCAGAAAACAAAATTCGGCCAACCAACGCGTTCAACAAATAACTTCAATAATTTTTGTAGAAAAACTAAAAAATCTTGTAAGCGAGTTTGAGCTAAGAATTAAATAGAAATAGTTCAATGTTTCAATGCTTGAATAGCTTGCTTAGAAAATTTTAAAATTTTGACGAACCAACCTGTTCTTCTACGTAACTTTAAAAAAACAATCTCTGGATTAGCGTGCTTGAAAATATCCCAAAAATTCGGCCATGGAATATTTTGAATAGATTGCATAGAAAAACTCAAAATTTTTTGCAAACCGATTAGATATAAAAAAAATTCAAAATATTTCAAGGTTTCTATGCTTGAAAAACTTGCAAAGAAAAAACCTTTTCGCATTCGCAAATAAATTCGGCTAATGAATAACTTAATTGACTTGCTTAATTTTTTGCAATTGAAACAGTTAGGCCTGTTATATAACTTAAAATGTTCAATAGCTCGAAGATCTTGCAGAGAAATTTTTTTTGGCCCAAGATTTGGTAATAAAAAAATTAGAATTTTCGCTCGGTCAAACTCAGAAGATTTTGCAAAACGACTCTAAGTAACTTGAAAAGTTTTTTGGACATCAATTCGAGCTCAAAATTACCTTAAAATCTTTCGAGTATTTTTTTGTTTGAATAGCTTGCTTAGAAATATTTAATATTCGCCAACCAATTTGGTCTATTGAATAACTTGAATTAATTAATGACTGGAATTGCTTGCTTAAAAATATCTTTTTGCCCATGAATTTGGTCAATGAATAACTTGAGTAATTTGCATAGAAAATTCAAAGATTTTCCCGAATTGATTTGGCGTATGAAAAGACTTGAAAAAATCATAGCTTGAAAAATTTGCTCAAAAAATAAATTAGCCGATGAAGGTTGTCAACAAAAATATTGAATAGCTTGCTTAGAAAATTTCGCCACTTTTTGCAAACCATTCAAGTTTTGAAGTATTATGAAAAACTTCAAAGTTTCAGTGCTTCAAATGTTTGCTTAGAAAAATTAAACTTGGTGCGAACCAACTCGTCTATAAAAACATGAAGTGGTTAATATCTGAAATAGTTTGCTGCAAAGAAGTCAAAAGCTTTTGCAAAGCATTTCGACTTAAGAACATTGAAAAACTTAAACATATTGCTCAAAAAAATGTTTTGCAACCATTTTAGTTTATGAACATATTGAATAGCATGCTTAAAAACTTTCCAAGATTTTTTCAATCGATTTTGAGCGTAATTTTTTCTTTGGACAAAAGATCGGAATTGGTCAATAGCTAATTGAATAATTGCTATGAAAAAATACATGAAACGATTCGTTATATAAACTAACTTAAAATATTTCAAAGTTTCATAGCTTGCATTCGTTGACTAGACGATAAATAATTTTTTTCCTGCCAATTGTTTTTTCCTAGCAATCAAATTAAATAGCTCGCTCGAAAAAAAGTTTTGCATTTCAGCTAATAAGAGTTATTTTCAATTATTTCAAATTTTCAAGGCTTGAATAGCTTACAAGAAATTAGTTTGCAAAAAACTTCGATCTTTTAGATAACTTAAAACCTTTAAAACCTTTAAAAACTCACAGATTTTTGAGAAGCGATATGGTGTATAAATTGAATTGAAAAATTCATAACTTGAAAAGCTGGCTCAGAAAAAAAAGATTTTATCCAACAATTTAAATCTGTGAACATATTGAATAGCATGCTTAAAAATTCTCAAAGATTTTAGCAATCAATTTTGAGCTGAATTTTTATCTTGAAACTTTTTCAAGCTTTAATTGCTTGAATAGCTTCTTTAGAAAATAACTGCAAACCATTTCGGTCTCCTATATAAGTTAGAATGATTAATAGCGGAAATGTCTGCTTGAAAAAAAACTTGCTTACAAAATCGGTCAATAATGACTTAAAAAAATTTATGAAACGATTCGTGGTACAAAATAAATTGAAATTTTTCAGAATTTCATAGCTTGAATTGGTTGACTAGACAACAAATAATTTTTTTCCGGCCAATTCGGTCGAAAATTAACTCGAAAAAAAATTTGCGAACCAATTCGGTCTCCTAAATAACTCAAAATGATTAATAGCTGAAATATCTTGCTTGGAAAAAAACTTGCTCACGAAATTGGTCAATAGTTTCAAGTTTCGTAGCTTGAAATGGTTGCTTAGACAATAAACATTTTTTGCCGAAAAAATTGGTTCCCAGTTGACTTAAATAGTTCATTTGAAAAAATTTTTGCGAATCAATTTGAGCTTAGACTTGTCTTGAAATATTTCAGATTTTACTTACTTGAATAGCATGCTTAGAAAATAGTTTGCAAACAACTTCGGTCTAATAAGTAACTTAAGACGTTTAATAATTGCAGTAGATTCTGTGAAGGAATAAATTGAGTACTTTGCTTAAAAAAAAAAACTTTTTTTGCATACCCATTCGAGCTATGAAATAATTTAATTGATTTAAAATTTCATTACTTGTTTAGCTTGTTTAAAAAAAAATTTTTGCCATCTAATTTGGTCTAAGAAATTAGTTGAAACGATGAATAATTCGATTTTTTGCGTGAAAAAATTCCTTACTTTTGGAAAAAAGTTTCTTAAATTTTTTTTCGCTTGCTGAAAAAAACTTCAAATAATTCAAAAGCTCATTGCTTGGTTAACTTGCTTTAAAAAAAGTTTAAGTTTTCGGCAACCGGTTTGCTTCATAAATAACTTAAAGCATTCAAATTCCAGAGCTTGAAAAGTTTTCTGAGAAAAAGTTAAATTTTTTTTTGATCGATTTGCTCTATGAAACAGCTTGAATTATTTCAAAGCTTTTATTGCTTGCATAGGTAAAGTTCTTTGATTGATTACCTTGCTTCGAAATATTTTTTTCGCAAAACACTTCAGGGTGCCATCATTTTCAAAGTTTTCCAATTTCCCTAGCTTCAATAAGTGGTTCTAAGAAATTATTTTGAATATTTTGATCTTCATCGCTCGAATTAATTGTTCATTGTAAATGTTCATCACTCGTAATTGTTATCGAAATAACGCTTAAAACTTGAAGTTTCAACGCTTGATTGGCTAAATATAAAAAACTCAAAATTTTTGCCATCCAAACCTCTTCATATATCAACTTGAACGTTCCAAAGTTTCATTGCTTTAAACAGCTTGCTCAAAAGACTTGATTTTTGCGGACTAATTTAGTTCGAGAAATAAGTGGGGGGAATTTTTTGAACTTCGTCGCTCGAATAGCTCGCGTACAAAAAAGATTAGGCTTGCCTGCTCGAAATAAACACTTTCTTGAAGGATAAACCTAAATCAGTGCAACACTCTGCAGAAACGTGATAAACGTTGATTGTACCCCGCACCGGAGTTCCATGGATAATAATCGATTATAATGGGAAAACATTGTCTAAAATGTTGTCATTATAATCCATTGTAATCAATTATAATCCATTATTGTGGCAAATTTAGACCACGTAATCGATTATGTGGTCATTAAAATCGATTTGTTTGAAAAACATAAGTCCATTATAATCCATTA
>NW_026970675.1:0-120099 GCF_963678635.1 Symsagittifera roscoffensis | reverse complement strand
CCAACATGTAACATTCGCCCGGAAGATACATATCGACGGATAACAAAACTAAGTCTTAAGACGACTGGCTAGCGTCTAAACAGAGCTTTGCATGTTTTTCACCGTCTCTACCAAGCCAGTACTTTTCGGTGGTCTTTCTTACATCGGGTCGACAAAAACGTTACTGCTCTCCGGCTTCGACCAGAACGCTCAAATTAACTGAATTACATGCAAAAATAGTGAGCTCATGGCTGGGTCTCAGTATCCCCAGACCACGAGGTCACTCCTAAAAACAGGGCTACTACTTATCATATTACTATTGTTTTTGTTCAGTAGATAAAAATCATCATCTCCATCGAAGATGGATCAACCCTTTCCCCCCAACTCCTAGCTTCTCATCCTTATCAAAATGAATCCAGTTGTTAATTAAATTCAATTCAGGACATGACAAGAAGCTAAAAGTTTATATAAAAGGCTAAAAGTTCCAGTCCCGAAACCCTTCCGGATTCTTGAATCCAGTGAATCAAGCTCCTTAAGTTCAATTTCACGCCAATCAGGAAGGCTGGTTCTCACCCTTCACCGTTGTTGGCAACGGCCTTGCAACTATTGTAGCAGCACAATAGTTGCAACTTGGAACGTTCTCTGCTATTGTAGTTCGTTGTCGTTTTTCTTTAATCTCGATTTTCGTTCTGTTCGCAATCACAGATAAAGTTGTTCTGTTTTCGCTTTTTGTTAAAATGGCCGTTTCAGCATTTCTCAGAAATGTGACGTCATCATTCGAATTTTTGAAAATTTAAAATACTAGAATATTCTAGCCCTCACCGTTTGGCTAAACGTTCCAATAACGTCGCTAATCCTTCGAAATCATCAACTCGGAAGGCTTACTGCTCAAAATTCGAATCCTGCATAAATTGCATTTTGGCCATTCTGGTCGAATGTCACATACTCCCCGGACAGTCTGGTCAATGTCCTCATTGAATCGCGCAATGTTCTAAATGGTTACAGTGTCATCGAACAGAATTTACAAAATGCACGAAATTACTTTTATCTACGTCACATCGACTCACTGCAGAATATAAATGGCATCATACTACATCACTATAGCCTTCAAATTCTTTCATTAATCTGCACATTGAGGATATGACTTAAGATAAAACATATTTTCTGACTTCCAGTGTCAATGTCCCGATTGAAACTTTTTCTCCTAGATTTAAAAGGTGTTGGCTTGCAGGACAGTCCTGCCAACCAACAAGCTAAAATTATCCTACTATGCTCCTTCCCTTCGGAAATCTTGCTTGTTTATTGTCCTGAATATTAAAACCAAGAGACCTTGTGGTTAGAAAGAACAATGCAACAACCTCCCTCCTCAAGAAGTTACTTTTTTTTTTCATGTCACCACAAAGTGATCAGTCTTCCTAAGTGATTAAAAACAATCATGCAGGCTGGAATATTTAAATATACTCTTCCCTCAAGCCTTTCTAAATAAATAATAAGTGAGTGTCTCTAAAGCCACTTCAACTAAAACCAAAATGCAAATTTATAAATGCAACAATTTCCAAACTCAACTAAATGTTTCAGTTTTCAATTACAACTTGGTTGCTTGGTTTCTCACTTGAGTTTTTCACACACATAAAACAATTCTGAGTTTTAACGTTTCTTCATCATCCCTTTGTTCTTTTCTTTTTTCGTCGTTTAGAAATTCTAAAACTTCTAAATTCTTCTAATTTTCTTTCTTGCTGCCTCTTGTTTTCTCGACCATTTGTCAAGGCTCCATTTCCTCTTCCTGTGACACTGACTCCGCACTTTCGGTTTCCGTGTCTTGTAGCACGTCATTGACTATCCTGACGCTGTTGGAAGCCGTCCTCCAACACTTCTGCTCTTCCACCCTCTGTTTACAGCAAGATAGGGGATCCACGTTTGATTCTCTGTTTCTACAGAAGCTGTTGTGGAGACACAACGTCACGTTTCTCTCCAAATCTTCTTTCAGCATCTCTGCCTTCTCATTTCCACTACGCTCGCTCGTCCTGGAAATTCTTTTCACAGCGGTGGTCACTGCATTCCGATGGGTCACGAAAGCTCGCTTGAAAGCTCCTGCCCCAATGTCCAGCTGATATTCACTGTACACTCTGCCATGTTTCGACATATGCTTTTTCGCATACTCGTACAACCATGCAGTCATGTTAGCTCTGAACCATGGCATCAATCGTTTTCTTGCCCATATCTTCTTCACTTCCATCGGAATGTTTAGAACTTTGCACATTGTCTCAAAAAGATCTAAATCTTTTAGACAATCTAATTTCTGCAATTGTTCTCTCGTCGGTGCCTCCTGTCTATTATTTTCTCTCACATGAGCTTCCAGCCATCGTATCGCCATCATAACTCCCACTATCACTATTGTTATGGGCTGTGATGAATCTGGTAAACCCATGGAGAGCAACTCTCCAGAGTCCCAGATCAACACCAGATTACTACGCTTGGGATACCACCAGGTCTGCAGCAAGCAGTGGCAAGGAAACTCGTCATGTGTCAACATGATGCTCCTCCAATTCCGTTTTCCCGAAGCTTCCAGCAATGGTTCCACTTCCATCATCACTCGGTGGATCTCATCATTCTCATCTACTGCATTGTAATCTGTGACAGTTGATCCTCCCTGTTTCTGTTTTTCGAAGTCACTGAAGTTCCCGCTCACATATCCCATGAACTTCTTTCCTAGTATTGACTCCAACTCTTCTTTGGTTCTCTCTGGAATTGCTGAGAACATCTTACATTGTAACTCGTAAGACTTTTCAGACATTCTCGCCAATCTCACGCACTTTGGCACTGAGAAAGCTTGATCCACGATCGTTCTTGTACTCTTCACGTCCGCAGCCACGAAATGTACAGGGTATCTGCTCTTGCACATTGGAGCCAACGTTGAACCCACCAAATATCGTGCTCCTGATGGTCTACAATAAGTTTCGCTGTGTCTGATGTTCATCTCTGTTTCGATTTTGTATGGTTTGGTTCGTCTGAACCTTCTGTGTTACTTTCGCCCTTTTTGGTGGCACAGCTGCTCTCAGTGGTGAACCAGACGAGGTCGCTTCGCTGTTCATCTCCCGATGCATTCTCGTCAGCCCAGGTTTGGGCTTGGAGGGCATTGGCATCTCACCTGGTTGGTAAGTCCTAGAACTTCCCAACCCAGGCTCATTCGCCAAGTCACTCCCTGAGAGAGCCCCGCTTCTCCACCTCATCACTCTCATGTTCGGGCGGTCTAGTACTCCTCTTTCTCCATATGCTGCCATCAACAGGACTTCCGTGGGGCGGTCCCCACGGTTGTCGTGCCCCAAGATGTTGATCAGGGCGGTCAGCAACATGACCACCTCTGGGTCCTCCAGAGCGAAGTCTCGTTCGATCAGCCGACGATAGATCGCATCTACCATCGGTCCCACATATGCCTCTGCCAGGTCCATCAATTCATCCAGGTTGAAATTGTCCATACTGTTCTTTCCAAGTTTGATTTGATTTCGATTTCAAGTTTTGACTCAAGTGAGCAATTAAATGATCAATCAGGATCTAGAAAAGGAATCACGACTGTCACACTTGTCAGTTTCACCTTAACATATATCGTTAAAATTTGCTTAAAACAGTTCAGATAAAAAGATATTTATCCTAAAATTTATTAAAATCATTTGGTTTCTAAAATTTTGGAATTCGACCTAAGATTGGACAGTCCAAACTTTGGATCTATTCCCAAGATCGTCATTTAGTTGTTCATGGTCACTAACGCTTACTTACCCATGATCTTAATAACATAACACATAACATAACATAACATAACACACATATCACATATTACCTGCAACTTGGTCCTTGGCCTAACACTCTTTCGCACATCACTCAGCCTATACTTAAATAATATTTCTTATGTAGATATACTTGTATGTTCGTATCAGAGAATATCACGTGTACAAGCGCGTACAATTCCCGAGGATGCAGTCTTCCTCTATTTGGATCGTACACTGGAAGCGAAAGCTCCTTCACGTCCATTTCCACAAGGAAGTCCCTCAGCCTCGTCAAAGACAAGACTAGGTTTTCTGGGTCCACGTGCTGCTTCTCTGTCGCCCTCGTTACCAAGAAGCATAAGTACTTTCCCGGTATCTGCGACACCGCCGGGGGTAAGGCTGCTACGCCCCCTATCCCTGGTCTTTGCTTCCAAAGGAATTCCACGTTTTTGTATTCCCTCTTAAAATCTGCCGCTAGCGCCGTCCTAAAACTCATGTCTGCGGTGATTGCTATCGCACATGTTCTGTTTGTGAGTATGAAATCACTATCTGTTAGTACTATGTTACTTGAATATTCATTTGGTAAGTTAAAATATGACTCAACTACCCTGCCTATGTCAGGTTTCTTAGGTTCTTCGCCTGTTTCTGCTTCTAAATTTCCTGTTTCTCTTGCTATTCTCAATTTTTTTATTATCAAGTTTTCAGTGTGGGTAAGTCCTACCCCCACTCCCCGGAAAAAATATCCATCGGCGTCCCCGTCGATCGCATACCGGGTATTAAGTCAAGATTAGAAGCTGGAATGAGAAGTTGTCCTTCCTGGGCAGCCCAGGAAGGATCATCTCGTTCGGTCTTAGTGTATTTCGCGCTTTCGCGATCTACGTCTTGAATCGTAACGCTGGTCTTTTTAGGGTCTGATGTCATTTCGTTCAGCCACTCTAAGACACGCAGGTTCGTCAGGTCTTGTTCATTTGACTGCTGTTGCTCATCGTCGAACTCCACCTCGGGTTTCGACCAGTCGTCAACCCACTCATCGTTGTGATCATCGACTATGTCAATGTCCTGTGACACGGTTATTTCCTCTAAACCCACTACTTCCTCCACTATTTTCTTTAGATCTATCCTATCCACTACAAAGTCGTCACCGTAAGGATTGTATTTCTTTCTTGGTCTCGTCCCGTCTTTCTGACGAGTCTGCATCGTGAACGGAAGATCTGGTTCCATGTTCTTGGGAACCTCTGTCTGTTCGCAATCCTGCCAATTTTCCTCTGCGTAGGGCAAGGTTTCATCGTCTGCTTCGATCTGTTCGTTTGGATCCAGGTCCAATTGTGTATCCGTACCTTCCTCTACGACTTCGTTTCCATCGTTCTTCTCCCTGGTGCCTTTTTCATTGACCTCACAAGCAGGGTCCATCATTAGATAATCCCCTTCTTCCATGTCTGCAGGTATACACCAGTCTTCTGTCGATGGATTGTGTGGCTTGATGTTCTCGTAGTGGGCGGCTCGGCCAGTACTCAGTCTATAAAAGCGTCCCTCTTGGTGCACCTCTGTAATCATGAAGGGTCCCCTCCACTTCTTCAGAAGCTTCTTTGTCCCTTTCGGTGGTATAACGTTCTGAAATACCCATACGTAGTCTCCCACCGAGTAAGACTTTGCACCAGCTGCTTTCTTGTCGAATCTTTTCCTCTGCCTTGCCTGTGCCTGCTGAGTGTTTCGTCTACACAAGTCATTCAACTCCTGTTGGCGTCTGATCACATCCCTCACGTAGACCTGTGGGGATGTTTTCTTTCCCTCATATTCTGGGTAGAAGAAGGTTAAGGGTAAAGACTTTTCGTGTCCAGTTAGCATCATGTGTGGACTGACTCCAGTGGTGGAGTGTTGCGTGCTATTATATGCCCCCATCACCTGTGGAAGATATCTGTCCCAATCGGTCATGTACCTGGAACAATATACTCTCAGCATCGACACTAACGTCCTATTCTGTCTTTCTACTAAGCCATTCGTCTGCGGGTGGTATGTCGTGGAGTGAGCCTGAGCGACCTGTGAGCGTCTCATAAGCTCTTTCGTAAGCTCTCCTACGAAAGCTGTTCCATTGTCCGATTGAAACGTCATTGGACAACCATGTCTTGCTATCCATGTATTAATCAGGTGGTCGCATGTCTCTTCCGCCGAGGCAGTTATGCAGGGCACGGCCTCTGCATACTTCGTAAAATGATCTATCATTACCAGTACCTGGTTGTAACCATTGTCTGTCATGCATATCTTTTGGTGATCTATCTGCACCACCTCGTTGAGTTCAGACGACTCAATTGATTGTAAAGGAAATCGCAACTTCCTAGGATCCTTGACCTGTTGGCATGACAGACATGCTGTCACCCATTTCTCGCATGCCTTTTTCATCCCAGGCCACTCAAAGCGCTTCAGGATCCTCTGATACACTTTGTCGATCCCTTGATGGCCCATCTGATCATGCGACCTGAATAATAGTTCTGTCTGATAGAGTTGCGGCAACACTATC
The DNA here is from genome assembly GCF_963678635.1 of Symsagittifera roscoffensis. Lineage (NCBI taxonomy): Eukaryota > Metazoa > Xenacoelomorpha > Acoela > Convolutidae > Symsagittifera > Symsagittifera roscoffensis. Next base: position 113,844 of record NW_026970675.1, on the reverse strand, counting down.
GCGTTATATTTGTATAAGACCTTGTCTTCTTCTCTTCTCCTGCAAGCCACGATCCCGTCCTTGTTCAGATATAATCTCCCCTCCTTCTGCATGAAGTATTGTCTCAGGATCCTATAGCTGTCTTCTTCCAGGTCACCTTTGTCAGGTGCACCGTTTTCTATCCACCTTTTTAGGTTGCTTGTCATGCGATCATTTCTCTGCGCCCTTAGAAGGTCCGAGAGTCTGTATCTCGCCTTCAAGTACGTCTTCATGACTCTCATCTGACTATTCAGCTCGTTGGGCTGATGTGTGTCTTCTTCCATCTTAACGCACCAAATCTTCACCAACGGTTGTGTTTCTTGCTGAAACGGCTGAAGATCAGTCCTGACTACCTCTTTCTGCGGCAACAGGCTTATCGAACGTTTCGATACCGCTATCGTTTCTAAGTCATCCGCTGCGTTGTCAAAGACTCTTTCGCTTGGTATTAGGTAGCGATCACTGTCAGGATCCTGGTACACCTCTCTGTCCAGGTCTCTCGCCCGAGTTTCCACTAGTAGCGTGTGTATCGCCAGTTCTGACAGTTCGGATCCCGAAGTCGAATTCCTGTCGGAATAGGTGTCCATTCCTGAGATTCGGGATTCATCATCCGTCGAAGGTGTTGTGCTGGAGACTGCACGCTCCTCCAGATCATGTCCGTATGTCCTTCGCATCCATCTGAACTCCCCGGACAAAACCTAGTTCTCCAGGTCCTGTTTCTCATCAGGTATTTTCTCGTCTATCTCGGACTCCCCGGACCAATTCACTTGTCCCGGTTGTTGATCTTGTGATCGCTGGTTTTTCTCCTCATCCTTCTCCCCGGACAAATAGTCTTGCAGCAGATTTTGTTTTACAACTTCACCGTCTTTATCCCGGTCTACGAAGGTGACAGTTTTCTTTTGCCTGCCGCTCTCCTGTCCTTTCTGTCCGTAAGAAGTACTGGTTAAAATCTCTTGGGGTATTGAGGATACTAGTTGCTGAACTATTGTCCTACAATCCCTCTCGTTCTCTTCGTGTTGTCGTCTGGACGGCATGATCTTCACTTTCTCACTGATTGTCAGCGATGCCACTGCTGCTGTCCACTCGGTGTCATCTCTGGTCACTTCTCTTTCTAACAATCCACCCAGCATCCGCATTACTTGTGGTGTGACTTGCACCGTTTTATCCAATAGTGAGAGGCTGTTTATATTCATGCGAGAGAGTTCCTGCTGGACCAGGTTCGAGCGCAGCAACAGATCCAATGGGACCGGGTCCTCCCTTGACAGGATCTTTATCTCGGCTGCTTTCTCTACAGGTAACTCAGGATGCCCCGGAATTGGATGTCCAGACTTATCCAACCATCTCGTTAAGGGAAGCGCTTCATAAGTTTCTTTGTCCAGAAACGAGAATCCCTCCTTTACTTCCGCCTGATTGGCTTGCTTCTGCTCCAATCTTTCATAGAACTCAGTTTTCTTGCTGAGACTGTCAGCATTCTGATGTTTATCACGCATCCTATGTTCGATTATCATATGGTAGCCATCCAGTCTTACTATCCATCTACCAATATAACTCTGATCCATCGAGTAGGTCTTCAACCAGGATAACGCTCTGTTGTCCACGCGTAACTTGAAGGGAGCGCTCCCCAAGTATGCACGGTACTTCTCCACGAAGGTGACTACTGCAAACATTTCTGCTTTTGGTGCGCCATATTTCATCTCTGTGTCACTCAAGACTTTGCTGCCGTATGCAATGGGACGGAGAACTGTTCTTCCGTTCCATTCTTGCTCTTGATGCAATATTCCTGAGATGGCCACCACCGATGCGTCTGTGTCAAGAACATACATGCTCTTTTCTGTAGGCATGCCCAGCACTGGCGCTTCGCACAGTTCCCGCTTTATGTTCTCGAAAGCAACTTGTGCCTCATCGTTCCATTCGAACTTTTTCCCTTTGTTGCGCATCAGCTTCTGCATCGGGTACACCTTGTCCGCGTATCCTTTTATGAATTCTCGGTAGTAATTGGCAAACCCTAGGAAGCTCATGAGCTGTGTGTCCGTTCTAGGAGCTTTCCATGTCAGCACAGCCTCTACTGCTTCTGGATCTGGCCTCACACCATGCCTGTCCACCATTCTTCCCAGGTACTTGATCGAATCCCTAAGGATTTCACATTTCGATGGTTTGCATTTCAAGCCTGCTCTTTTCATACATCCGAAGACCTCATCGAGCCGATCAATGTGATCCTCCAGGGTCGGTGTCGCTATGACTACGTCATCCACGTAGCACATCAAGAGATTCCCGTACTTTTTGGTCACTCCTGTCAAAGCCTGAGCCATCAGCCTTTGAAAAGTTGCTGTTGCATTGCACAAGCCGAAGGGCATCCTCTTCCACTGGTACAACCCCAATTCGCACGCGAATCCGGTTTTCTCTCTGTCCTTCTTTCGCAGAGGAACCTGCCAGAAGGCAGAACCCAAGTCCAATGTGGTGAAGAACTTTGCATCACCAAGTTTAGATAGGCTCTCGTCTAATCGCGGTATCGGGTACGCATCTTTAATCGTTACCGCGTTCAAGTAACGAAAGTCGCAACAAAATCTAAGCTGCCCCCTTTTTTTTTCGCCATGACTACCCCGCAAGCCCACGGCGATTTCGAGGGTTCTATCATGTCGTATTCAAGCAACATTTCTATTTCCGCTCGGCACGCTTCCGATTTATGTGGCGTCATTCGCCTTGCGCCTTCCCTATGGGGAACGGCGCCCTCTTCTAGTTCGATTTCGTGTTCGACGAAATTACAGCAACCGATGTCCGCCTTATGTTTTGAAAATACTTCGGCGTTCCGATCTAGGAGGTTTCGCAATTTTTCGAAATCTCCCTCACCTATTTTTCCTTTCAAATGTTCTATTTCTGGCAAAACCGGTTTGTCGGAATCTAATTCATATGACGAGGGGCGTTCCGGAAAATTCGAGCAGCTTGATAAGCCGTCGTCCGTTTCGGATTTCATTGAAAACAATTTATGAATAGATTTTAATTCATTAATTCTCTTTAAGATTTTATCTTTATTTGCATGATAAGGACAGTCTTTCACACTATATTTCTTCGAGTTTTCTGTCTCCTCATAGTCGGTCCTCATCGGCAAGGCGTAGCCAAGCTTCTTTCCACGTTGGATTGAAACCGTGGTGTCCAGTGTGTTCAACAACACACTGACACACAGTCCGTTTCGCGTTACCGAGAAGCTCCGGCCTAAAATCACCGAACTCTGACTATTTGGATTCGGTACTAAGCAAACCTGTTTGCTATCACTTAACGAATTTAAATTTCTCATTCTAAAAATTGCTACTACAGCTTGTCCTGGTTGTAACTTTACTTTTCTATCCAAAAAAACTGGTACCTTATTTTCATCTGTTATTATCCTATTAATTGGTCTCTTAACATACTTTCGGTCCGGGTTTCTAATCCGTATTAGACCGTTGTTCAAGTCAATCATCACGTCAAAATTCCTGACAAAATCTCTGCCCAAGATGAATTGGTCGGCGTCGTCCAGATTCTCTACCACCAGGAAGCTCATCCAAAGGTTCCGTCCTCCCATGTGAAGGACCGTCACCGGTGTTCTTCCGGCTACGTAGATAGCTCCTCGATTTGCAGCGGCTAGTCGGAGATTCGTAGGAATCAAATCTTCCCGCGTGAAGCCCATTCTCTCCCAGGTTTTCATCGGCATCACACTCACCACCGCGCCTGTGTCCAGAAGCCCTGTGACTCCGATTTTTGTTCCGTTGGTGTCAAGCAGGTGTGCTGTCACATCTGCTTCATATCCAATATGTACCGCGTCTTGTTCCATCATGGCGTCATGGCCTATCCTGCGGACTTTGAGTTCCTCTTCACCCAAATAGATCTGCCCCATTTGGTCATCATCTGTTGTTATGTAAGTCCTGGTGTAGATGCTGATTCCATCCACGTTCAGCATTATTTGATACGGCCCATAGACCTCCAAGTAGCGTCCATGAAGTTTCTTCATGCGAGGGCCACCCGTCGTTAGTAGTGCTCGCACAGCTCTCGACTCAGTGCGTGGCTCCACCTGCCTCAGATAATCTGCATATGTGTCCAAATGCATTAAAGTGAACTCTGATGGTTCACTCAAATTTCTTATTACCTGGTGTCCAGCCACTGAGATTATCGACTGTATCTTCTTTCCCTGCGGCGCCATGCCGAACCTCTTACCGGAGATCACTTTAAGTTTCATATCTAAACTGCTTGGTGTTTTCGTCTCCTCGAACTCCATTGCCTCGAAGGTATTCAATTGCTCCTGAAGCTTTTCATTTTCCAGTTCAAGTTTCACTTTTTGTTCGATCTCTTTCGTCACCAATTCCTGCTGTACTCTATTTAGAGCATCCTTTGCGGCTGCCTTATAATCGATCTTGAAGTCATCGGCCGCAGTTGCTGGTTCCGGTTCACGTGCTTCTTCTGTTACTGCTTGCATTTTCTTTGCCGCCAGCTCTTGAGGTTTGTCCTTCCTGCGTGCCTATGCTTCGCTCAAAAGTCGAGCCTTGCTTGCTTTCACTCCTGACAAAGCTTCTTCATGTCTTGGATGCTTGATGTCTGCCACTGCATCCCAGAATTGCGGACAATCTGATTTAAAATGACCTTCCAAGTTACAAAAGAAACACCTCGGGCCGAATTTCGCAATTACTCCTCTCATGAAATTCTCATGATCCAACTCTGACGCATCTTCGTCCTCGAGGCTAAAGCCTATTGCTTTCATGCCTTGTTTGTAAGCTGGGCATGCTGACACATGATGGTCTGTTGAACTGCAATTAGCACAAGAACGTCTCTTGTCCATATCATCCCTCGGTTTGTACCAATTGTTCCCTTGGTTTGCTGGTCCGTTGTTAAAATTGCCATAATTGTTCTTGTAATATCCAGATCTCGAAGGAGGTTTCAACAAAAGATACTCTTTTGATTTGAGCCTCAACTCCTCCGGTGTTGGCGCATTAGTTGATAGTGGTGTGTAATGCGTTGCTAGCATCGTACGAAGTTCATCATTTTTCACACCATCGATGAATTTTGAGGCTACGGCCAGGTTCATCCTTCGGTTTGACTCATCCGGTTGGCTGCGTCTTCTCAGCATTTCCAAATCATCGAGAAACTTGTCTATTGTTTCATCTTCTCGTTGCCTCCGTTTCTCGAAGCGCATCATCGCCTGGTGCCCCTGCACCCCTGATCCGAAACGGTTTAACAAGATTTCGAAGATTTTCTCAGCAGTGTCACGTTGATACTGTTTCTTGGCCATGACACAGTTCAGGGCTGTCCCTTCTAAGTTGCTGGTGAGCGCGCTGCATTCCTGTCTCTCCGACAAGTCCTCTTCCTCGAAATGCAGCTTCATTACCTCTATCCAGGTATCAATACAGCCATCAGATTCGTCTTTGTAGCATCTTGGTTTCTTAAAGACTCTTCTGGACTTCTCACTGCGTTCATTGGTTCTTGATAACCTCGTCAGGAATGTCTCTAAAGACCTGTTCAGGGGTTCAAATGCTGTGGCCATTGCCGTAGCATCTCTTGAGTGTCCCGCTTGAGTGTCCTCACACCTTGTCGAAGGCTCTGTGTGCGGTGCATCCCTGCAATCCGAATCACCATGAGCGTTTCCCGCTTGGCCCATGTGACTCCTCCTCGGGCTTGTATGCCTCATGTTGCCAGAATCGTTTCTCCCAGTCGCATGTGTGCTTTGCGTTGGTCGTTCGTTCGAGGTTTGTCTGTTCCCCGTTGAACTTGCTCTACTGTTCGGGCCCCATGCTGTATTACCCCTTGTGGCATAGCCTGATGAACTGCCCCTGCCTCTAGTGGATACATATGTCTTCCTCCTTTGATTATCATTGAAGTTCACCCTCGGTTCCCTGCTGGGACCTCCCGAGTTCGGCTCTCCTTCTTTTGGTCCACTCTTGCTGCTTAGTAGCCCGTCCAACCTATCCATGATAGCCTGCGTTCGCCTCTCCATCATCGCGTCTATCTTTGTGTCAAGAGACCCAAGAGACTGCTCTTGCTGAATTCTTAACTTCTCCATGTCGGCTCTTGAGCGTAACTCCCTCTGTTCCGCTTCTCTTGTCATTCGCGACAAGTTCCTCGTCATATGTTCGTCCGTTCTTTCTTTCAAGCGTTTTTCGCTTCTGCCAACTTCTTGTCTGTTGCGGTTTATTTCTTCCCGCAGACTTTCTCTTTCAATGTGAACTGCTCTTTCCAGTTCACTCATCCTTATCCACATCTGTTCATTTTGTTCTCCTAAACTGCCCACTATGTTGTTTAAGGCTTCCTCTAGTGCTGCCCCGTTATCCATGAGTGGCGTCACTAGTGGTGGTGTAACTCTGTCGGTCCCAGGTAGCTTCGTGCTGGTCGAGATCCGGGCCTTGACTCTCTGTCTTGACGTCTTTTCATTATCTATTTCGGAATCCGCTAACGCGTTGCCTAGCCCTCTGGTTCTACTCTCTCCAGTTTGTGGCTCTGAACTTGTCCTAATCGCGAAGTCTTTTGACTGGCCTGGTGTGTTTGCCTCTTTGCTTATCGTTGTCACTACACCAAATTTTTCCATGGTTCCAGTCTCTCTTCCGACGTATGCTTCGTTCTCCTGGATCGAACTGTTGAGGCTGACCTGAGATCCAAAGTCCCCTTGCTCCTCTTCATCCTCTTCCTCCTGGGACTCACCATCGTTTCCTGCTCCTCCTCCCATGCTGAATGGAAAGATGTTTCCGAAGGTGTTCTTCATTCTTTCTGAGAACGATGATGAGGTTGTTTGTTTTCCAGTTCCGCTTGCCATCATAGTGTTGTCTGTCGGAGATCTTCTAGTTGCCGTTACTTCAGTTGAGATGTCGGACAGTTCCGACATCTCCTCTCGATCCAACGTCCCATTGGAAGTGGCAAAATCATGGCCTTGTTCTACCGGAGTAGATTCACTCGCCAGCCTTCTGCCTCTCCCTTCCAGTCCATTTACTCCCTGGTTGTCGTTCATGGTATGGTCCGTATTGACCTCCACTTCTAACAGTTCTCTTCGCTCTTCTGAGGTCTTCTGACTTCTCGTTTCAACCATTCTGCCTGAAACCGTCTCCTCTTTATCGGACCGGGATCGCTTGATCCAATCCACAAAAGGATCGGTCATCGTTTTTCTTTGCTTTTCAGGTATGAATTTCCTAGAGCTATTACCTCGTTTTGGTATCCTTGACTTGTCTAAGCTCATTCTCTATTTGTCACTTTCCTATGCCTACTCTTGACTCAATTGCTAGAGACCTTATAGTTTTATTAACAATAATAATGACACAACACAATAAATTTCACCAGATTCTATTAAATAGTGACCACGAATCCCTGTATGTTGTCAGAGTACAGTTTGTATAAAATTTATTCACACTGACCGTTTATCGGTCCAAAGATCTGGAAACTAGCACAGTATGATGTTATCAGTCAATTTAAAAGATAGTGTATTCACTACCCAATCAAGCACAGTTTACGTTGATTTAAAATCAAAAACAAAAATTATATATTGACACAATATGAATGTATATATAAAAAAAACGTATGTGTCTTGTACTCTTAGTCGGTCGCAGTACAATAGTCGAACCTGTCTTTTAAAGAAAAAGCTTTCCCTGCTTGGTGCTGCACCAAACAGACAAAACTTTGAAGGCAGTAATTTTCTCAAGTGGGCGTCTATTGCACCCACCGAGTACTGTGTTACCTATCTGCCTTCGGACTGCCCGAGCTAGACCTACTAAAATCCTCAGGGCAGTCACTTTTCCCAAAAACGTATTATGTTTCAATCCACACCAATGAGTCACGCTCTTTTTAATTTAGACTTAGTGTCGCGAATATCCGAGTTCGGACCTGTTTTGTATTAGTCTGGTTCTTTTTGAGAGGCAAGTTACCAGTGCAGTCACTGATACCTAGCCTGTGTATTAATAACCTAATACCTCTCGCTTTTTAGTTTTTCTTTCGTTTACCTAAGTCCTTAATAAAATGATACCCCTCCGGATTGGCACAAATAGGACCCTTCCGGACTGTCAGAATATAGACCCCTCCGGATTGGGACCCCTCCGAATTAGCAACTATAAGACCCCTCCGGATTCGGACCCCTCTGACTTTGAAAAATTTCGACCCCTCCGGATTGGGAGCCCTTAGCTCTGTCAAAGTAGCTTTTCGTAGTTTTCTTAATTTCAGCTTATACCCCTCCGGATACGTTCTGCGTTGCCTTTATGCTGTTTGAATTAACTGGGAAGGGTATAGGGTCCTTTCCTAGACCCCTCCGGTTTGAAGTTAAGGCACTTATTTGACAATTCACACTAACGGTGAAGGGTCTTATCACTTGCCTAATTTCGACTCTATTATGGTTGTCTTGTGCCTTCAGCCTTCCCTTTTGTCTAGAACTGTCCTAAGTTACTTAGTTCAATCGCTATCAACTTTTGGTAGGGGTATAAGGGTTTTTCAGAAAAATTTATAAAACGTGAAGGGTGTACCCCTCCGGATTTGTGTAATTTGCTAAAAACAATCTCAAAAAATTTTCTCGCTCGTTTTTTCGAGTAATTCTCTTTCCTACTAGTAAGTTCAGCTAATTTCTGATCTAATGGTACCAAGATTGACTCGATATGCTCTGTAGTTCCAAAGTTATTAACCAAAACATCTTTTTTCCAAATTCAAAAATTTTCTCTCTTATAGGTTCCGCCTAACTTTTTCCGCAAATCTGGTCCTTTCGACCTAAAAATTATTGATCTGAGCTCACAAGGCCTATACTCTTCTAGTTCAATGCAAAAGACCCGATCTAAAACGCTTTTGTAGAAAAAATTTGCGAAAAACTATGCTACCTGGACCCCTCCGGATTGATGAATCCACCAATTCAAACACGTTATGTTCGATTTCTCTGCAACCCGGAAAGCTTTCGGGTAGCGGGTTTTAAAACTCGTAGATTCACTAGTGGACGTTGTCTGAACAACTATTTTTACTGTCCTAACTCAAAGATTTCAAAAAATTTTCTGATTTTATAGTGTTTCTTACTATCAAAAATTGGGAAAATTTGGTTTTTGGTACCAAACTAGTTCCAACCACTTCCGAACTAAAGTTAACCGGTTCTACTTATTACAGTAGTGCAGTTACGATGTAACACACTAACTTAGCGCTTTTTTCCGTTTCAAAAAATATCGATATCTCAAAAATCGCGACTTGTGGGGGGATCAAAATATCGCTATTTTGACCCTAAAAACCGGTCTGTTTTCGTTGTTTTTCACTGAAAAACGATATAAGACTATTAATATAGGCTATATAAATAATAATATTAGTAATACTATACCCCTCCGGGTTTGTTTATTATCCGAATTAAGGTGGTTAACTCGGATATTCGCAGTTCGGTGAAGGGTCACTACAGTGCAGCACTGTCGAGCCCCCCACAGATTACTATCTTACTTTTTGTACCAAAAGGGATACAAAACTTGTTAACGATACCCAACAGTCGATTGTTGTTGTCGTTGAGCCCCTTCTTGTTGCTCCTTGTACTGCTTGCCGGATCGGTCTTCACCCAGGACCCTTCCGAATTGAGCGCAAATCAGCTGACCCTTCCGGTTTGAGCGCAATTTATCATTAACGTGCTTAAATGCTCAAATAACCCTACAGTACAAGCCTCACAAACGGGCCACAAAATTGATCGTAACGATCCTGACTGATATAAATGCCTGTAATAAAAATATATCAATCAACAACAAACGGGGGGTTGAATCACATCTTGTCTGGGGTGATGATTTCTACTGATTTTTTTTAACTTTTTTACTGTTTTTGGTTTTTTCGGTTATTTTTTATGTTTTTTGTTTTTCTTGGGTACTATACTACTTTTTGTTTGATTTTACTTATATCTTTAAGTGTTTTTGGTCACCAACCATTCAGGGGACGAGGGGACGGCCGATCCCCCCACCCTTCCTGGTTCGTGAATTTTCGGTCTTAACTAGGTTAAAAAACTATTCACGGCAATCCGGAAGGCCTCCGCGTTCCGAACTACCCTTCCGCCCCGGCGGTTTAGGCCTATTAAGGGCGTTAATGTGAGCATCCGCTTGGCGCGGAGTGCTCGTTAACGGTTCTGCCGGTCATGATGTTAAAAAGAATAACACCCAGGAGCGCCATAAAAACATACATGTAACATTCGCCCGGAAGATACATATCGACGGATAACAAAACTAAGTCTTAAGATGACTGGCTAGCGTCTAAACAGAGCTTTGCATGTTTTTCACCGTCTCTACCAAGCCAGTACTTTTCGGTGGTCTTTCTTACATCGGGTCGACAAAAACGTTACTGCTCTCCGGCTTCGACCAGAACGCTCAAATTAACTGAATTACATGCAAAAACAGTGAGCTCATGGCTGGGTCTCAGTATCCCCAGACCACGAGGTCACTCCTAAAAACAGGGCTACTACTTATCATATTACTATTGTTTTTGTTCAGTAGATAAAAATCATCATCTCCATCGAAGATGGATCAACCCTTTCCCCCCAACTCCTAGCTTCTCATCCTTATCAAAATGAACCCATTTGTTAATTAAATTCAATTCAGGACATGACAAGAAGCTAAAAGTTTATATAAAAGGCTAAAAGTTCCAGTCCCGAAACCCTTCCGGATTCTTGAATCCAGTGAATCAAGCTCCTTAAGTTCAATTTCACGCCAATCAGGAAGGCTGGTTCTCACCTTTCACCGTTGTTGGCAACGGCCTTGCAACTATTGTAGCAGCACAATAGTTGCAACTTGGAACGTTCTCTGCTATTGTAGTTCGTTGTCGTTTTTCTTTAATCTCGATTTTCGTTCTGTTTGCAATCACAGATAAAGTTGTTCTGTTTTTCACTCGCTTTTTGTTAAAATGGCCGTTTCAGCATTTCTCAGAAATGTGACGTCATCATTCGAATTTTTGAAAATTTAAAATACTAGAATATTCTAGCCCTCACCGTTTGGCTAAACGTTCCAATAACGTCGCTAATCCTTCGAAATCATCAACTCGGAAGGCTTACTGCTCAAAATTCGAATCCTGCATAAATTGCATTTTGGCCATTCTGGTCGAATGTCACAACATACATCAGCTACAACGGGCAGAGTACTATCGACTTATTCGTCACAAAATGTTTCTGCAATCAAGAATTAGTGAAAAAAACTGTGCTGAAACCGGCTACAAAACACTTCATGAGAACACTTGAGCTGCAAATCTGTAACATTTGCCCGGAAGTACATATCGACGCAAAATAAAGCTAAGCTATAAGACGACTGGCCAACGTCTAAACAAAGCTCTACATGCTTTTCACCGTCTCTACCAAATCCAGTTCTTTTGGTGGTCTTTCTAACATCGGGTCGACAAAAACGTTACTGCTTTCGGCTTCGGTCAAAACACTCCAATTAAACTAATTATATGCAAGAATAGTGAGCTCATGGCTGGGTCTCAGTATCCCCAGACCACGAGGTCACTTCTAAAAACAGGGCTACTACTATTTATTATATTACTATTGTTTTTGTTCAGTAGATAAAAATCATCATCTCCATCGATGATGGATCAACCCTTTCCCTCAACTCCTAGCTTCTCATTATCGTAAAAAAGCTATAAGTTAGTTTGAAATAGTTTGAGTTCAGGTCTCAATTCCCCTCCGGATTCCTGAATCCGGGGTAATAACACTCTTATTTCCTCTCCGGAAGGCTGGTTTCCACCCTTCACCGTTAGTGTGAATGGCTTTGCAACGATTGTAGCGACACAATCGTTGCAACTAGAGCGGTCTCCGCTGATACTCTGTCGTTTTTTTCTATTTCTTGTGCTCGTTTTTCTCGAAACTATCGTTGTTGTTGTTTTCGCAACTTCTGTCGTTGCTCTTGATCATTTTGAATTTCTTCCAAAATGGCCGTTTTTGACGTTTCTCGGAAATCTGACGTCATCATTCGAAAGTTTAAAAATTTTAAATACCAGATTATTCTGACCTTCACAATTTTTCTCACTTGAGTCTTTTGTCACATACAAAACAATTCTGAGTTTTACCTTCTTCTCTTTCGTCACTTTTTGTTTCTTCTTTTTTCGTCGTTTAGAAGTTCTAAAACTTCTAAGTTCTTCTAATTTTCTTAATGGTTGCATCTTGTTCTCCGGCCATTTGTCAATGTTCTATCTCCTCATCCTACGATATTGACATAGTAGCAGTATGTATAAAGGGTTGCAGATCACTGCGCAAAGTTCAACTATCGAAAACTCCATTAGCGCTATTGTAGAGGAAGGACGGCTAAGATAAATTAACATTACGACGATGCATTTAATGCTGATTTATAACTTCATTGATAAAATGATACAGTTTGCTGATATATATGAACTTGTGTAAAGCTAGTATTGCCCTATCCGGCTTGTGCACTTATCGTAACTGAGCGGAAGGGCCTTTTTTGTTAATTAAATTGTTTACTAGTAGCAGTAGTGGTAGTAAAGAACTTTTTATAATTCGAGGGTCCCCCTTTTTGCCACTCCATTTTAATTAATTGTTTTGTTGCCGTTTCTGACAAAAGAAAAATGCAAAGACAAATGGAAAAAACTCCTAAAATTTCAATAAAAAGCTTCCTAAAATCGCAACAAAAGAATACATTGCAAAGTGAAGACACTGGTTGTCACAGATACTGTGCTGGGTATCACGCTGAACCGATATAAACTCGTTATAAAGATCGCATATTTCAGGCCCAAAATCCCACTGGATAGCATTTTGATGGATCTGGAGTACTGCTTTGCTCAGTGTTGTAACATTCGCCCAAATACTACACAGCGACGGAGCGTAGAAAACGTACCTATTAACGACTGGCAGGCGTCAGTTACCTTAATCCTACTCGTTTTTCACCCTCTCGACCTTGCCAGTTGATTTTCTGGTCTGTCTAGGGCTAAGTAAAAAGTTACTATTTTTAGGCCATCAGTCAAACGACTTTTGATCAGCTTTCGTTTACATGCGAACACAACCACATAGCTGAGTCTCGGATCCTCAGACTACGTGATTGCTGATAAAAACACGGCTCGAATACCCTATTTTAAGATGTTTTTGTGTGACAGTTCTATATTAAATCCATTGGAGATGGATTGACCCTTTCCTCTTTCTAGTTACTCATATTCTAAAATATCAAGTCATACCGGTGTTAATTCAAAGTTTTACGACATCCAAGTAGCTACAAAGTCAGTTTCATATAGTCCCTTCACATACAACAGTCTCTGGGGGACCAAGCCTCCGCTCCCGTAATCTTCCCGAGATAACGTCCTTATCTCTCCCAATTTGTGGCACGGGAGGGTTCCGTGGAATATTCCTTCCCCACTGAAGCTTCCTTTTCCACTAATTTCCACTGCTAAGGTTCTTATCGTGTGTTATTGCCACGATAAGAGGCTTCGTTTCTCTCGTTCTTTCGTGCGACTGTTTTCTGCTATCTCTGTCGTTGTTGTTATGTTTTTTCGTCCCTTCCAGTCAAAATGGCCGTCTTTCTGTATTTCTCAGAAATACTGGCCCGTCAACCGAAATTTTAAAAATTCAAATTTTCGGAATATCTAGACCCTCCTACGCAGCATTTTTTTGTTGCTAAGGCCTTTAGTCCTCGCTTCCTGTGTCGCCAGAAGGTTGCGCTGTGCCAATCCGGCAGAATGGCACATACTCCCCGGACAGTCCCCATCAATGTCCCCATTGATCGCATAACACCGGGTTATCGTCTAGTGGTACTCCAGTTTTCTATAATTAATCTTACAAATCGCATAAGAAAATGAAATGTATCTACTCCACCTCAACTCACTACGTGTCACAAATGGCATTGTACTACATCTTACTGCCTTTCAATATTTTCACAAAATTTGCACCATGAGGAGTGTCCTAGATAAAATTTCTTTTCTGACTACTTACGCCATCTTGCCATAAAACTTCTTTTCGCTCTTTGTGATTAAAAAGTTGGGACGTGGCACGGCCACGCACCCGTTAAAATTATTTTAACGTCACTCACCAAGTATAATCAGTTATTTATGCGGTCCTATTCGATATTAAAACTAAGAAACTCTGTGGCTAGGTAAGTTATTGAGTTACTCACCCTTTCCAAGCGAGTTTACCCAAACTTACCTTGCCGCCACACAGTGAAATTGTGTCTTACACAGGTTAAAAACTTCAATCGTGATTAAATAGGTAAATATACTCACCTATGTTCTATTTATATACATAAGTAGCATAACTAAAATTTTCTTTCAACAATTTTAACAATTGCAACAATTTTCAAAGTCTGGTTTGACCAAACTATAACAAAACAAAAAGTTTAACAAGTTCAATAATCAAAACTTGGTTGATTAGTTCAAGTTTTAACAAACAAAGACAATCAAGTTTTTTCTCCTTCTCTTCCTTTCTTGTTCACGTCTTCACTTGTCCTCTTCGTTCCATCATCTTCATTCCATTGCTTCTCCATCCTGATCTTCAGCTTCGCTGTCTTCTAGGACTTTTTCCAACATGTCCATGGAGTTGCGGGCCGTGCCCCAACTCTCCTGTTCCAACAGCCTCGGTTTGCAACAAGGTAGCAAGTCCACATTCACCTTTTGCTCCCGGTTCCTGCAAAAGCTGTTGTGAAGACACAGGCTCACATTTCGTTCTAGGTCAGCTCTTAAGACCTCTTTCTTCTCATCTTCAGTTACACAATGCGCTCCAGCTACTCGCTTCACCGCCGTGGTGACTGCGTTTCTGTGCGTCAGGAATGCTCTCTTATAGGCTCCCGGTCCTATATCTAACTGGAAGGATTGATAGGCTTCCGTGTTCCTCGACATGTGACGCTTCGCGCATTCATACATCCATGACGTCATCACTGCACGGAACCAAGCCATCAACCTTTGCCTTGACCATATTCTTTCAATGGCTGTGGGTATTCTCAGAACCTTGCAGGTGGTTCTGAAAAGATCCAATTCACGGCTCATCTTCACGTTGCTCAGCTGCTCAGGAGTCGCACGGCCGTCTCCTGTTCACTTGTGTCCGCGTTAGCCTCCAACCATTTCACTGCCAGCATGGCACTAACCACCACGATTGACACCTGTTGATTCTGATCGGGCAACCCCGTAGAGTACAACTCCTCCACGTCCCACACTAGCACCAGATTCCCGCGTTTGGGGTACCATAACGTCTGCGCCAAGCAGTGGCAAGGATACTCCCCATGGGTTCTCACTATGTTCCTTCGGGTCCGATACCCTGAGGCTCCCAGCAACGGTTCCACCTCCATCATAATTCTGTGTAAATCGTCTTTCTCTTCTATGGTGGGGAACTCAGTGGGTAACGCTCCACTCGCTTTCTGCTTTTGGAACTCGCTCACATTACCTTCGTTCAATCTCAGGAACTCTTCACCCACTACGTCTTGCAACTCGCCTTCAGATCTCTTCGGGACTGCCCGAAAGATCTTCGCCAACAAATTATATGACCTCTCCGACATTCTGGCCAACCTCACTCACAGAGAAAAGTTGGTCAATCAACAACTGCTGCGTCCTCGCATCCATCACCACCATGTGCGTAGGATACCTACTATTGCAATATGGCGTGGAGCTTGAACCCACCAGATATTTTGAACCAGTAGGTTTATGATAGGCTTCACTATCCTTCAGATTCATTTCGTTTTCCAGAGCTTCTCGCCAGCCTCCGATCTTCTGCTCTGTCTGCAATGCTCCAGGGAATAATTCCACGCTGAGGGACGTCACTAGCTCATGGGCACGCTCCAGGCGCTCAAGCGATTCTATCGAACTCGTCATGCTACAAAATCCCAAGGCTTTGGTCAAATTTACATCCGTCACGCCATGACAGTCCGCGACCAACTCCACGCCACTCTTATCCAACATGCTCAATCTTCCGTACAATCGGGCCAGTTGTCGAGGCTGCTCGCTCAGCGTAATCAGGCAGTGTCCCGAGTTGAAAACATGTCCTTCCATCCCACTATGTTGAGCCAAACAGGTGCCTTGCTTCAACCAATTGCTCGATGGACTTTCCTCGGATAGCTCCGTGGATGGATTGCTCTTCCGCTTCGTCATCCTCATGGCCAGCAGATGGTGTATCATGGCCAGATCATGTAGACTCGCGTCATCATCCAGGTCTAATGTGATATCCGCAGTCATGTCCCAGATTAGACCGGCGTTAGGATGGGGACACCAAGAAGGCTTCATGAGCTCCCACATGGTTAATAGACTGGTTTTCAAGGGACCGTCCCAGGAACCACAATCAAAACTCACTTGCCCCTTCAGCTCGGGAAGCGAGGGATCGACCACTCGTTCTTCTAAAATAATTCCCAGCTTGGGTTGTTCCACCATCAGCATTCCAGTTTCCTTAATCCGTTCGACCCAGAAATTGAGCACTATGACTTGCTCATAGTCGAATTACGCTTCCTTGGCTTCTTCATTCACGAAGGGATAACACGCCATCCCCGGTATGCCAGACACAGATTGGAACGACTTCAGTTTCCCTAGTGTTGCAAAGTCTTTTTGTCCCCTGACTGTTTCAATAAACTCCCGGGTCACTTTCATTCTTTGTTGGAATACCTTCTCACTTCTTCCAACTTCCGATAGCTCTCCATGTCATTCGACTCCCTATTTGGTACAACCAACGGCATATCTTGATATAGTTCCAGGAGTGCCCTAAGGAAGTTTCTTTCGCAATCAACTCCCTTTTGCCGATTGATCTTCATGCATTCTCCCAAAACAGTAGTGGGGATACGATCCACCACGAACCTTACAAAGCAAAGGACATCCTTATGCTTAGCCCAGGCTATCGCAGAATCGTCTTTTGAAATCAACGCTCGCAGGGCTTCCATCAACTCCAGCTCCTGTTCCTTTGATTTCGAATCATTACTGGCTTCATATTCCGCCTTCTTGATGCCCATCAAGCACCAAGCCAACCGTACCTGCAGGTCAGCTGTCGTGCACGGATGAGCCAGGTACGCTGCCACCGTCGCAGGTGCATGCATCGTCTCGTCGAAGTATCTTTGGAGGGCCGCCCTCCAAGAGATTTCCAGTAGATTTTCCAGCCCGATTTCGTTCGCCTCCGAGGACATTACCGTGCCGTATTCTTTCCGATTTAAGTTAGAATTCTCCGTTAGCCCTTTCAGATGTTTCTGCATGGCTTGTTTCTCGCTCCAAGCCATCAGGTGCCCTCTCGCGGAGTTCCTCGCCTTCAAATTCTCCACATAACCCCCTGCTGGATCTCTCATGTGGACCGATTCCGGCACAGTGACTCGACTGTACTCGACCACGTCGAGTTGTCCCTCCAGGTTCATCTTGGCCATGTTGGTTCGCGAGGGCCTGTAATCTTCAAGTCCTCCAGATCCACACTGACTGATGATCTCCATCTCTAGCTTAGTGTCTGCTAGGGTTCGTGCAGTCTTCTTTGATTTCGTGGCTGTCGTGGTCAGACCTGCCAAGAGCATAGGGAGTATCAGGTTCTCTTTTTCTCCCCCGGTCAGCGTCGCACCATCTCCTTTCGCGCTCTTGCCTGAACGACCTGCGCTCGTCAAAGAGGCCACCACTGCGCTGGCTTTTGACTTCACCACTCTCTGGTTCACGGTTCGACTTCCTGTCTTCCCTTTCAGCCGCTTCAGCCCCTTTCTGGCTCGTCTGACGGGTAATTTCTTCGTGACCGGCTGATCATCGGCACTGTCCTCTGTAACTGACTCGGTCAGAACATCAGACTCCATGGAGTTCATTATTTTCTCCAGGACCTCACGCATAATGGGTTGGTTCAATCCCACCTTCATTATGGACTGCGTCCCATGTCGTCGTATCACGTCCCATGACCTTTCCATGAAGTTCACTCGGCTCCAGGTTGCCCCTGTCTTGCTTTCTAGTTCACTTTGGTATCTCCCCCATTCCTCTTCAGGCAGCGTACTCAGGAAGGATACCCTCATTGACTCTTCAATTTTTCTCCTCCTCGGTGACTCATGGAGCAATCTTTGTGGATCCCTACTTCGGCACTCTCTCGCCTGACTTATTGGGTCCATCGGGGATAATTCGGCCGACGCCTCCTTTGTAGGGGAAATGAAAGACGATGGCGTCATCAGCAATAGACTCCCATCGACTTCCCCATTGTCGTCTTCACTGAACCGGTATTCTAGCAAGTCTCTCTCCAACGCTCCTAGATCCGTCTCACCCGGTTTTTCTGTCTTTCTCCCGATGTCGTCATCGTCCTGATCCATCAATTCATCGTCATTTGCATCAGGTTTTAACTTAGGTCCTGAAGGGCCTTGTCGTGTGTCTATGCCCGAGTCCGGTCGCGCTGGTACGGTCATGTCTCCTGCGTGATAAAACAATTCATCGTTCACCAGGAATTCTACGGACTCCTCGCCATGTGGTGCCAGGTCCTCTATCGTTATGTATGAGCCTCCTCTGCACTCCTTTGCCACTTCCAGCATCACTACTTTCACTTCTCCTGACCACTTCAGTCTTGATAATTGATAAGTCATCTCTGGGAGCATACACCTCGTTCCACATTTCAGCCGAGACCTCTGGTCTCCTGGAAGGTAGTGCTTTGATCTTTTTCCTGCTCCAAGCATCAAGAAATGTGAAGTCAAACGTGTGCGCGGCTGCAACGTTCCAACTGATGAAGCGCAGCTCCATCCCTTCACTCCACTTCAGCATTCTCTTCTCTGCATCACGAGCTGCTCCGATGCGAGTGGCAATGACGGGAGAGGTGACTCCCAATAACATCCTCCTTATCGGTGGGTATCGAGGGCATTGGTCCGGCAGCGGCCTGGACCCGGAAAGCCACGCTTGCTGGTTCTCTTTCGCGTGTGCGTAGGCTTCTGGCAAGAGTGGGACTCTCATTGCCGCTCCTGAATCTTTCACTACTGGTCTCAGATTCCAAAGCTTCGGGTTAAATTGGATGTGGGAAAGGTCTTCGCGGCCCATTCGGCACTTGAAGTTGTTGTTGAAATCCATCAACACCCAACCTGGCTCCGCTATTCTTCCGAACAGCCTATCGTCGCTGGCCAGCCCTCTCAGCTCCCTCTGCTCTACCCAAATCAGCACGGAACAATCCACGACTGAGACCAGGTTGACATACAACACAGAATTCCTGTATGCCTTGACCTGCACGTCCGGGAACACGAAAGACATCACCGGTCCATACACCACCGTGACGAATTCCCGCAGTCCGTGAATCGGAGCCAACGGATCGATCCGCATCATGACAGCCAAATCTGTCAGCAAGGGCATGCCACAATACTGCTTACATTCACCCGCATCCGTCGCCACCTTATCTTCTCCCGTGACACTTCTGTTCTGTTGCAAGAGATATTGGAGCAGGAGATTCCTCCAGTCTTTCATTTTTCTGAGCGAGGCAGTTTCCAACTGCGCGTTGAACTCACGACTTGTTCCCTGGAGTTGTTCGGGGTAACGCAACAGCACAAGCAAATCACCCAGTCGACCGTAGGTCATGGAAATCAGAGTCAGGAGTCCATCCAATCTCAAATCTGCCAACGCTTGGGTGAAGAGGTTCGCCGGTCCCTTCACGAAATTCTCATGACCAAATGTCACGTACAGGGCTAATATCAGGCCAATCGACAGCTTCCTGATATCCTTGACGAAGCTCGCGATCAGGTTCCGAGATGCCCTCGGATAGCACGTCGACAGGAAGGATGGCGTCCATCCCACTCCCATTCCACCCAAGATGGCATCTGATTGTTCATATTGTGCCCTCGTGGCTAGTACGTCAGCTTGGAACTTGTCCAGCGACATCGTGTTTACATCCTGCATCAATTTCAACATCATACCCCCAGCTAACTCCCGGGCATCAAACAAGTTCTTCAGATACACGTGTATCTCTTTGATCACTGCCGGCGCATGCTCGAACGCGTCCTCTCCCAAGGTGCACAGTCTTGGTGACAAGTACAACCATAAGTTGTTGTGCGGCTTCGTGCGCAAAGCTATTGCCATGAGATCTTCTTCCGCTGATGAAATGTTTTTCCTGACTATCCTTCCCTGCTCATTCTGTGCGTGATCCATCTGTCTGAACCAGAGATCGTCAGCCACCTGTTGTACTAACAGATGATCGTCATCTACCCCTGGTCTTAACTTCAGCAATCTGGCGAAGTTGGACAGCTCCAACCCCAGAACCTCATCTAACACCAACCGAGTTGTGCTACAATCTTTGAGTCCCTGTATGGCATTGGAAATGTCAGCCCAAACGGCAGGAAGCTCAGATCGGGATGGGTAATAATTGTTGGGGTCTACCACTCTGTTCGGGGCAGGAATTATTACGTTGAACCGTCCCTCTGCTATCGTTGTGACCATCGTGTATACAAACTGAAGGGGTTCTGGCAATGCAGCGTACCCTGGCGACAACACAAAGACCACCTTCACCACATTTTGGGTGAAACGTTGTTTTGCGGCTGTTTCTACCTCAACCATCGCCAAGAGCAATGTCATTATCGCCTCCCCTATGACCTCGTTGCTCGGGATCGACCCATCCGTCAGACGGGACAACAAACCCCTGCTTTGCAGATGATCATTCGAGCCTGCAACCACTATCACCTGCGGCTCCATGCTGACCACCCTTCGCACACTTATCATCATGCCTATTGACTGTCCCCAGTCCAATTTAGGCGCCGTCAAGAAAATCACGTCGGGCCAAAAGAGAGAACGGGGCGTGTAGAGATAATCCGAACTGGCCACAATCAGGTACTTGGCAGCTTTCATATCCAAGGGATCATAAGCGGCAAACAGCCCGTCACCGACTGGGGCCTTCAGTTCCCCGTATCTCCTGTCATCTCCATCCACCGTGGTCGTTCGGGGGTAGTCTCTTGAATATTCGCCAGGCGTCTGACCGGGTGGTTTAGCAAACTGCCTGTACATCTTGTGATGCTTGTTATTAGGCTTGTTATCTGTCTGAAACTTGCCCTTGCGAGCAGGTGGCGTCAGTTCCCTGGCTCTCTGGCGGACGTTCGTAAGAGACCGGGTATTCAAAGGTCCAAAGGTATTGTCCTGAGGCAATCCATTCAAGTCTGCGTGCCGGAGCGTAGTCGTGGAGCTGAACTGGTATCCGATATAGTCGCCCGGTATCCGATATAGTCGCGACACTGTGGGACTTTCCCCGCTGATCATTCTCATTGCGTCCTCCCGACACGTCAAGGTATTCATGTTCAACTTCGTTGACATGTCCGTCTTGTACTGTCCCCAATGACTAGGGTCTGGTCGGTTCCAAAGCAGCACGATGCCTGGTTCAACTCCCTCCGCCGGCAGAGCGCTCGTAGACGGTCCTGCTGCTGAAGCAGGGTTTGCCGTAGCGGGCGGGTCGTTCCTCCTAGACACGGTCTCGGAGTTATTCCTGTTCTGATCAACTGATCTCCCGAGTCGGCTTTCAAGCGGTTGTGTTCTGGGAGGAGGAGCAGTCCCTAGCCTCTCTCTTACGTTTGAGCTCGGAGCGATGGGTGCAGCTGTGGCCGTCTCCATTGCCAAGGGCCCTAAGCGGTTGACGAGGGATTCGGGCATGCTTGCCCTTATCCTATTTCCTCCGGTCGAACTGGTCCAAGCCAGAGAACTGGTCGCCCTCGACTCCAGTTCCACTTCCCTCAACTGGGTCTGAAATACGTCATTGATCCAGTGTCTCCCTTGTTGGGTGTTGAAATGTATTCCATCTCTGGTAAGCGCGATGTGATCAATCATGCGCAACATGTTCTCGAGATCCAGAAGTCGCAGCTCGCCAGGGTTGTTTCACACCAGACTGCGGATCATTTCGTTCCACCGTGTCACGTTGCCATTCATAAAATCTGCCACTGTGGTGCCCACCATCGGGTTCTGTGGTATCGTGCACAGCACCACAAGCCTGGGCCTATACTTCTCCTTTAGTTCCTTCAGGAGGCATACCAATAGAGGCTCCCACTTGCTCTCCGGAGTCACTGGGGCTCTCGAGACGTCGTTGGTTCCCAGCATTATTACCAGCGTATCCAGGTGATCTTCGCTCTGGAATTCCATCATCTTGATGACCTGAGCCACTGAGGCTCCTCCGAAGGACAGAGTGGTAGTCTGACCATAGACGAAGATCTCATTCAGATCCCTCACCAAACTGTCTCCTATGATCAAGTGGCGACTCCCTGGGGGAATTACCTGGTCGCTCGTAGCGGGGTTCCAGCTCATGTCATTCAGGCAGGCTCGAGGATGCTCCGCGGCCACTTGCGTGAATTGGTGACGTGCCATCAGACTCTTCCTAATGTCTACCACGCGGGACTTTTGAAAGTTTCCGCCATGCGCAGTCCCCGAGGACGCTACCGTGCGGAGTGCTCGCTCCGAACTATTGGATGAATGATCACGACGTTGGGAAGGAATGATCCTACCCAATGTCCGCCCAGTGGTTCTGTTAATCTCATCCATTGTTGCTCTGGCCACTTGATTGAATTATTCTTGGAACTGGGGAGCGAGTTGGTGTCAGAAGGGTCTGGTATCGTGTTCCTCTGACTGGGAGCAGACTGTTGCGTCTGCTGAGGAGCCTGGGACCCTCTCGATGTACACAGCTCCTGTACTCTTGTCTTGGGGCGTGTGTCCCTGGATCCCTCCGAGGACTTCATCGTCTCCAGAACTTCCTGTGACACTTGGCTCACCTTTGCCATATTCAGCTCCTTCAGGTGCTTTATTTCATCCTCCTTGTAGGCCACCTGCAGATCTTCGTACTTCTTTTTCCATTCGTCTCTTTCTCGAGCTATCGCCCTATACTCCTGGAGTTTGGCACACAGCTCGCTCTGATCTCTCTCTTTCTTCTCCAACGTCTCAATCGTCTCCGACGTCTGGATTTCTATTTCGCTCACCCTCACTCTCTTCGGAGGAGGAGCAGCTGTTGGAGAGTCCACCGAATGTGACGGGCCTGGCCCATCACGTTGTCTTTTCGCTCCGATGAGCGGCTGCGCAGGTTGGACCGGCAAGGGCATCTCACCTAGCCGGTGGTCCCTCTGTTCACCTAGTCCTGGCTCACGAGCCAGGTCGTCGCCAGACATTTCTCCCCGCCGCCATCTCATCAGTCGGTTTCGACCTCTCTCGGCGGTCCCGGACTCACCGAAGGCCAACATCAACACGATTTCTGTAGGGCGATTCCCTCGACCCTCTCGTCCTAATCCATTGAGGAATGCGACCACAAACATCGCCAGCCCCGGGTCTTCTCGTGTAAAGTCACAATCGATCAGCCGCTGATAGATCTCGTCTAGAGTCGCTCCTAGACTGGCTGAGAGGAATTCCATTAGTTCATTCTTGTCACCCATTTCTTATCGTGTTGATTCTTGTTGTCGTGTAGTTTCTTCCGGTTCGTTTGATTCAATGAATTCAATAAACAATTTCTGATCAATCAAGATCTAAAAAACAAGTCGCGACTTAAAACCATCATTTTTGGATAAAACATCATTCAACTCTTTAAAACTCTTCATTGAAATTCTCTTCTCAATTCTGATTTTAAAAATTTAGCACCAAGGTGGATCTTCCACCTGTATCTTTGTCAGGGTAGCACAAATGAGCGCTGTCACCTTGATTACCTGGAGTATTCTAGGTCTTTTATGACACAAAACATAAAACATATCATAACAGTAACATAACACATAAACATCACACATCTATACTATCACATAAAACCATAATCCCTAATATTGTACCTAAAACCTAATCCTAATCTAAAACTTGACACTAATTCTTATCAAGTGAACTTAATAAAAACCACTTATCGCCAAATGCAATTCCTAGCATATGCTCAGATAGTATTTTTTATGTAAGTAAACCTCTATGCCAGTTTCTGAAAATATCAAAAGTACAAGTGCGCACAACTCTCTCGGATGTAGCTTTCCCCTGTTAGGATCATATACTGGTAACGAGAGAGAGGTCACTCCTCTCTCAACCAAAAAATCCCTAAGTCGAGTCAAGGCCAATACCAAGCTCTCTGGATCTACGTGTTGCCTATCAGTGACCTTAGTAACCAGGAAACACAAATATTTCCCTGGTATCTGTGATGCAACAGGGGGCAGCGCTATCATCCCTCCCACACAAGGCCTCTGTTTCCATAAAAATTCGATGTTCTTATACTCTCTTTTGAAATCAGCCGCTAGTGCTGTTTTGAAGCTTACGTCCGCGGTTATCGCTATAGCGCACGTGCGTTCCGTGAGTATGAAATCGCTGTCCGTTATGACGATATTGTTTGAATAATGGTTCGGTAGGTCAAAGTATGATTCAAAAATTCGTCCAAAAGGTGGTTTTTTAGCATTCTTGCCCTCCGTCTCTAGTTCTCCTGTTTTTCTTGCCGATTTCAATTTTTTTAATATCAGATTTTCGGTGTGGGTGAGTCCTACCCCCACTCCCCGGACAAAATTATCAATCGACGTCCCCGTCGATCGCCCAAAGTCTAGGAGATCGAGGTTGGATTGTGGAACACGTAGAGGACCATCTGGGGCGACCCAGTTGGACTCGGTTTTGTCATGACTGACGTATTTGATGCCGTCTTTATCGACGTCCTGAATCGTCATGATCGTCTCTTTTGGCTCTGTCGGCAGATCATGGAGCCATTCGAGCACCCGCAAGTTCGTTAGTTCTCGCTCATGAGTCTGTTCCGCTTCTGGCTCGAACTCCACTTAAGGTTCTGATCGATCGTCGATCCAATCCTGATCCATGTCATTCACCAAGTCGATTTCTTCTAGCACCGCCACTTCGTCCAGTCCTACCAGCGAGTCCATCATATCACTTACAACTATCCTGTCTACGACGAAATCCTCGCCGTACGGATTGTATTTCTTCTTCTTTTTTCCTCTCTTGCTCTGGCGTGTTTCCATGGTGAGAGAAAAGTCAGGCTGTATTCCTTTTCAATTTCGATTTGTTCCGGGCAGTCCCAGTCTTCCTCGGCATAAGGTAGAGTTTCATCGTCCACCTCTACTCGCTCGGTCAACTCCAGATCCAGTGGTAGGTCGCAATCGTCCACCACCTCATTCCCGTCGTTTTTGTCGCGAGTACCCCTTTCATTCACCTCACAAGCAGGATCCACTATCAAATAGTATCCCTCTTGCATGTCCGCTAAAGTATCTGGGCCGCCTGGTGGATAAACATGGAGTGAGACCAGATCCTGAAGCGGTTGAAGCGGTGTTGACCTGGAAGGCACCTAAAACAGGTACACAGCTGATGACTTTTTTGGGATTTGCTAATTATTATCGAGAGTTCATCAAGGGGTATGCTGACAAAATATACCCCATGCAGCGGTTGATGAGAAACAAGGGCAAAAAGTTCACTTGGACTGATGAGGCACAAGTTTCATTTGAGAACATCAAACGTGAACTTTGCGAGGCACCGGTCTTCGGCATGCCAACAGAGAAGGGGATGTTCGTGCTGGACACGGATGCATCAGTGGTTGCGATATCGGGCATACTTCACCAGGAGCAGTAGTGGAACGGGAGAACGGTTCTTCGTCCGATAGCCTACAGGAGTAAAGTCCTGAGTGATACTGAGATGAAGTACGGCGCACCAAAAGTGGAGATGTTCGCGGTGATCACTTTCGTGGAAAAATACAGGGCCTACTTGGGGAGTGCTCCCTTCAAGTTACGTGTGGATAATTGTGCCCTTGCCTGGCTGAAAACCTATTCGATGGACCAAAGTTATATTGGTCGTTGGATCGTGCGCCTGGATGGATACAACATGATCATAGAGCACCGTACCCGTGACAAGCACCCGAACGCAGATAGCCTCAGTAAAAAGACAGAATTCTATGAGCGCCTCGAGGAGAAGCAGGCTAACCAATCGGAAATCAAAGATGGGTTTTCCTTTCTGGACAAGGAAACCTACGACAAACTGCCACTTACTAGGTGGTTAGACAAGTCAGGGCATCCTATACCCGACACCCTGACCTTCCAGTGGAGACGGCCGCGGAGATAAAAGTTTTAGCCAGAGGCGAGCCCGTTCCGTTGGATCTGCTAGTCCGATCAAATTTGGTACAGCAAGAACTTACCAGGCTGGGTCTAAACAGCATGGCTCTATTGAACAGGACGTTGAACGTGGCGCCGGACGTCATGGGGAAGCTCCGTGACTTGTTGGACAGGGAAGTGGATAGGCATGATCGTGAGTGGATGGAGACCATGCAGCGGTTGACTGTCACTGAGAGAACAGAGAAGAGGCCAGTGTCCATTCGCAGCCGAAGCGTTGAACGGGATTGCAGGTCGATAGTCAACCAGCTGGTGAGCTCGATGCCGAAGGAGCTCTTGTTGAGATTTTAATTCACTGAACATGGGACACTGAATCAGACCCAAGCCATTGAGGAAGTCAGGATCAAGTCGAGATCTAGCTTCGCGAGGAAAGTGCATTTCACGGATGCAAGAGAAGAATACGAGCCGAGCCCAGATTGTTCGTCCGGGGACGAGACAATGTCCGGGTAGTCTGATACCTTCGAGCCCGTCAGGGACGACTTGTCTGAGGAGTCAGACACCTTTGAGCCCGTGCAGGACGACTTGTCCGGGGAGAGGTTGACGAGACCACCTAGGGCAGAATTTTGTCCGGGGAGTCGGATTCAAAGCGACCAATGGACAGAGTTTTGTCCGGGGAGTCGAGAAACATCTCAGACAACTTGGAATATGATGTTGGGGAATCAGTCGGCTCAAGTGTTGACTCGAGGCCCCAGTCCTGGGACAACACATCTGAAACAACTTCCAATTCCGATATGTCGGAGATCGCAATCCACCCTTGTTAGTAGACTGGAAGCAGCGCGGGCTGGACCGAGAAACGCATCAGGATCCCGACAGGGACAGGTACACCTCAGATGAAGAAGGCACTGTGGTAGATAAGGCCGCAGATGAGCTCGAGCTGATAGCAGTTTCGAAACGCCCAACCAGATTGCTGCCACATGGTACGGTCGTCCGTACCAATCTGGAACCATCTGTGCAGGAAGCGACGCCTTTGAAAAAGATATGGTGTGTCAAGTTGATGGACGATGCTCATGCTCCAGAAATAATGAGTGGGCAAATGAACGTGGTAAAGACTTATTTGAAAGCCAGGTACAGGCTGTCGGATCTCCTTAGGGCTCAACGAAATGACAGAATGACGAGCAGTCTGAAGAGATGGATCGAGAATGGAGCACCTGACAAGGGAGACTTGGAAGAAGACAGCTACAGGATCTTGAAGCAATTCTACCTGAAGAGAAAAGACTTGTTGTACCTGAACAAGGACGGAATCGTAGCTTGTAAACGTAAAGGGGAGGACAAGGTCCTTTATAAATACAATTCGATAGTGTTACCACAGTTGTACCAGACCGAATTGCTCTTTCGCTCACATAATCAGATGGGCCATCAGGGCGTGGACAAAGTTTACAACAGGATACAGAAACGGTTCGAATGGCCGGGATTGAAGAAGGCTTGTGAGAAGTGGATCGCCGCATGCCTGCCATGTCAGCAGGCGAAGGATCCCAGGAAACTAAGGTTCTCCCTACAGTCAATAGAGTCGTCGGGATTCAACGAAGTGGTGCAAATTGATCATCAGAAAATCTGCATGACAGCAACGGGCTATAATCAGGTGCTGGTAATGTTCGACCGTTTTTACGAAATATGCGGAAGCAGCACCCTGCATGACAGCATCGGCGAAAGAAACATGCGATTATTTGATAAATGTGTGGATAGCGAGGCATGACTGCCCCATCACATTCCAATCGGACAATGGCAAAGCATTCGTGGGTGATCTCACGAAGGAGTTAATGAAAAGGTCGCAGGTAGCGCAGGCCCATTCGACCACTTATCACCCGCAAACGAATGGCCTAGTCGAGAGGCAAAATCGCACACTGGTATCCATGCTGAGAGTCTATTACTCGCGCTACATGGATGACTGGGACAAGCACTTGCCGCAAGTGATGGGTGCTTACAACAGAACGGAGCATTCCACCACGGGAATAAGTCCGCATATGATGCTAACGGGTCACGAAAAAGCGCTTCCGTTGACGTTTTTCTACCCTGAATATGAGGGGAAGAGAACAGCACCGCAAACGTACGTGCGGGATGTTATTAGAAGACAGCAGGACCTCAATGACTTATGCAGGAGGAACACGCAACAGGCGCAAATTAGACAAAAAAGGAGGTTTGATAAAAGGGCAGCCGATGCAAAAGTCTACTCAGTTGGCGACTACGTCTGGGTGTTCCAGGAAGTGGTTCCACCAAAAGGAACCAAGAAATTATTAAAGAAATGGCGTGGTCCATTTCAGATAACAGAGGTGCACCAAGAAGGTCGCTTTTATCGATTGAGCACTGGAAGAGCAGCTCATTACGAAAATATCAAACCACACAATGCCTCGTCAGAGGACTGGTGCATCCCATGGAATCTCTGAGGATTTCACACTTAGAGGGTTTACATTTCAGACCCGCCTGCTTTATGCAAGAAAACACCTCATCCAACCTCTCTATGTGGTCTTCTAAGGTTGGTGTTGCAATCACGACATCATCGAATTAACACATGATGAGATTCCCGTATTTCTTAGTGACGCTCGTGAGTGCCTGGGCCATCAGTCGCTGGAATGTGACCGTCGCGTTGCACAATCCGAACGGCATCCTCTTCCACTGGAACAATCCAAGGTCGCACGCGAAGCCTGTTTTTTTCTCGATCTTGCTTTCGGAGTGGCACTTGCCAGAACGCAGAGCCCAAATCTAACGTCGTGAAGAACTTCGCGTCTCCCAGCTTGGATAGGCTCTCATCGATGCGGGGAATCGGGTATGCGTCCTTTATAGTCACCGCGTTCAGATAACGGAAATCACAACAAAACCTGAGTTGTCCCCCTTTCTTTTTCGCCATGACCACGCCACAAGCCCACGGGGACTTCGACGGCTCGATCATGTCATACTCCATTAACATCTCAATTTCCTTCCTACACGCTTCTGACTTGTGAGGGGTCATTCTCCTCGCCCCTTCCCTATGAGGTACCGAGCCCTCTTCTGTCTCAATCTCATGTTCTAAAAAATTACAGCAACCTATGTCTGCCTTATGTTTCGAAAAAACGTCTGCGTTCCGACTAAGCACCGCCCTGAGCGAATCTAGTTCCTTGTCTGATATTTTACCCTTCAAATGTTCTATCTCAGGTAGGACCGGTTTATTCGCTGCTAACTCTGTTTCTGTCGGCCTCTCGGGAAAGTTGGAACAACTAGACAACCCGTCATCTGTTTCCGACTTCATTGAAAACAATTTCCTAGATGATTTCAATTCATTTACTCTCTTCATTATACATTCTGAGTTCGCACGCAATGGACATTTAGTTACATCAAATTTTGCAAGTTCTCCACACTCTGAAATTCTCTGTTCAGAGGCAAAGCATAGCCAAGTTTTTTTCCCCTCTGTATTGTCACTGTTGTTGCTTCTGTGTTCAACAACACACTCACACACAGTCCGCTCCGAGTGAGTGAGAAGCTTCTTCCTAAAATAGCCGAAATTTTACTGTTTGGATTTGGTACCAGACACACCTGTCTGTCATTGCTGAGTTCATTCAAGTTCCTCATCCTAAATGTCGCTACTACGGCTTGGTTTGGTTTTAATCTAACTTTTCGATCCAGAAAAGTTGGCACCTTGGACTGGTTAATTAAGATCTTATTAAGGGGTTTCTTTTCATACTTTCTCTCAGGATCCTTGATCCTAATCAACCCGTCATTGAGATCGATCGTGACATCAAAGTTGCGTACGAAGTCCCTTCCTAAGATGAACTGATCGGATTCGTCCAAATTATCCACTACTAGGAAGCTCATCCAAAGATGTCTTCCTCCGAGCTGCAGTGAAATGATTGGGGTTTCGTATCCACATAGATCGCTCCCTGATTGGCAGCTGCCAACCTGATGTTTGTCGGTATGAGATCCGACCTCTCGAAACCCATGTCGGTCCAAGTTTTGACTAGCATGACACTAACCACTGCTCCCGTGTCTAGCAGTCCCTTTGTTGAAAGTTGTCTGCCTTGCACGTCCAGCACGTGTGCGGCCAGATCGGCCTCGCAACCTATGTGCACCGCATCTTGTTCGAGCATGGCGTTGTGTCCGATTCGTCTAACCTTCAGCTCCTCTTGACCAATGTATATCCGGCCAATCTGATCGTTCGAATCAGTTACGTGAGCTTTTGTGTAGATATTGATGCCGTCCACATTCATCAGAATCGGATATGGGCCATGAACCCCGATGTAATGTCCATCCAGTCTCATCAGCCTCGGACCTCCTGTCGTGAGCAGCGCTCGCACTGCCCTGGAGTCCAGCTTGGGATCCTTCTCCCTCAGGTAGTCTGCGTAAATGTCCAGGTGGACCAGCGTAATCTCGGACGGTTCACTCAAGTTCTTGACCACCTGGTGTCCTGCGACTGAGATAATGGACATTATCTTCGTCCCTTCTTTCGTCATGCCGAAATTTCTACCCGATATGACATTTAGCTTTAGTCCCTGCTTTCTGGTTTCCTGTGTGTCCTCTTTCGTTGTCTTACTCAAAATGTCAAATTTTTCCCGAAGATCTGTGCTCTCCAGTTCCGACCTTACCCATTGCTCAACTTCTTTCGTGGCTAGCTCCTGTTGGACATTCTGCAACGCTGTCCTTTCTGCCAAACCATAATCCACCTTGAGCGGACCGGCCGACTCTGCCTCCAAGCTCGAGGCTACCACCTCGTCAGGCATGGTCTTCACCTTCTTAGTCGTAAAAGTGCTCGGTGTTGTCTCTTTTCTTCGAGACTCAGCCTCGTTCATCAGACGTGCTCGACTGGCTTTGACGCCCAAAAACGCCTCTTCATGGCGGGGATGTTTCGCGTCCGCCACTGCATCCCAAAATTGAGTACAATCCGACTTGAAGTGTCCCTCCAAATTACAGAAGAAACACCTCGGACCATATTTCATGATGAGCCCTCTGACGTACTCTTCGTGATCCTCGTCGGTCGCGTCGGCGTCCTCGAGAAAGTAGCCTATCGCCTTCATGTTCTGTTTGTATGCAGAACACGCGGAAACGTGATGGTCCATCGAACCACAATTCGCACACGATCTCCTCTTATCCATGTCATCGCGAGGTTTGTACCAACTGGAGTTCGCACCAGTGTTTGTCCCGCTATAGTTACCATAATTGCTGTAACGGTTTTGCGCCCTCGGTTTTATGAGTAAATACTCGCGTGACTTCATACGCAAATCGTCGGGCGTGGGTACCTGGTCAAGTGACAGGGTGAAATGTGTGGCCAACATCGTCTTCAACTCCTCACTCCTTACTCCGTCTATGAACTTCGAAGCAATCGCCAAGTTTCGCTCGGATATTCTCTCATCGGGATTGCTTCTCCTCCTAAGCAATTCAAGGTCGTCCAAAAATTTGTCTTCGGATTCGTCATCTCTTTGACGCCTCTTTTCGAACTTCACCATAGCCTGGTGCCCTTGTACTCCAGAGCCGAAACGATTCAGCAGGATGTCGAATATCTTGCGAGCGCTGTCTCTCTCATTGGCTCTTTTCGCCATTACACAATTTAGTGCAGTACCCTCCAGGTTGCTTGTTAGCGCGCTGCACTCTTGTTTCTTGGAGAGACTCTCTTCCTCAAAGTGTAACTTCATCACTTCTATCCAAGTATCAATGCAGCCCTCTGACTCGTCTTTGTATGACTTCGGCTTTTTCAGTGTCCTTCTTGACCTCTCTCCTCTCTCGGTTGACTTCGATGGTTTGGTGATGAATGTCTCAAGAGATCTGTTCAGAGGCTCAAAGATCGAGGCATACATCGTCGTGTCCTGTGAGACTGTAGTCAGATCTGGCACTGAACTGACTTGTGGCACAGTTGGCAACCTTGTCTCCGGAGTAGCATCTGCCTCCGGCGGGACTGGATTCGTCCAGCCAGGCCTCGACGGGGCTGCCCTTGGCCGCTCCCTATTCCTAGGTTCGTAGTTCGTTCTCGAGCTTTGCTGTGCCCTGGCATAGCTGCCCGTACCATCTCCATCATTCGCATGGTGTGAGCGCTGCCTTGGGTTGGAACGCTCCTCCCAACTGCTCCCATTCAAGATCGCGTCAAGCTTCCGCATCATTAAGTCGGATTTGGCATCCAACCTTTTTTCCAGGCTCGTCATCGTATGGGCGTAGGTATTATCATGATCGTTCAACAATCGCTCGACCTCTCTTGTCATCCTAGCCTCTCTTTCCTCAGACTCCTTGTTTGCCTGTGCCAGGCTCTCCGCCAGGCATTGATCGGTGTTGCGAATCAATTGAGCCTGATCAACCCTCGCCTGCGACTTCACGTGCGTTAGTTCGTCTCTCAGATTCTCTCGACCCTGGTAGGCTCTCTCGTCAACTTGATCTATTCTCTTGGTCATGTCCCGTCTCAGTTCATCCAGACCATTCATTACGCCAGAGAACATGTCACTTATATCGCCAGTTGCCCCAAATGGCGGGGTTAGTCCCAAAGAAGATGAGGTCAACTGCGGCTGCAGCCTGGTACTTGATGACGCACCGCCTTTTTGCTTGCTCATCGACGTCATCAATCTGTCGAACGTTGATGATGCTCCCATCGTTATCCCATCTGACATGGGCCTGGTTGGCGAGGCGGACGACGCCTTTCCGCTCATGTCGTTTCTTGGGCACGGTGTGAAGTTCACGTCCGGATGGGTTATCCCCGGGTGGTCATAACCGGAAGATAAGCCTTCAGTTCGTAGCGACGCCATACGCTCATCGTACAAAGACTTCCAGCTCTTCTTGGCCTTCGAACCCGGTTGTTCTTCACTCGGGCTTATGCTCGACATCATCGCGTTGTTGCTCTGCTTGGCCAGAGATGAGTGGGTGTTAGATCGATGTGAAAATTCTCTTCCCCACCTTTGACTCTTGGTCTCCGATTTGGACATTCCCCTGAATAACACTTCCTCTCGCGGCTCGGCCTCGGAACGCTCCGAGGTCTCCTCCGTCCTCTCAACTTCCTCCCGCTCGAGGTCCTCGCTCGGCTCAAAGTCGGGTCGAATAAGCGTCCGTTCTCCTTCGTCAAAGGGGTCCACAAACATCTCGCTCGCGGGTCCGGCCTCGGCGCTCCGCCCTTGATTGCCATCGAGGTTTTTCTCGCTCCTTATTTTCATTTCGCTCACTGAAAGATCAGGTTGACCTTTAGTCGATTCGTTTTCAGCAAATACGTCGGAAGCGCTGCTAAACGAGGACTGGCTACGCCTAGTTTTAAATTTTCGCGTGCTTCCCTTGCTCAGCCTGGGAATCTTAGTAGTCGATCCTAACGAAACCCTGCGCTGCATACTTTTTACCAAATAAGAATATTCTTATAATTTAATGGCGATGCATACGTACCGCAAACAAGTTCAAGTTAAATTACTTAACGCTGCCTCTTCGATCTCGTAAGTATCAAAAATGTCTCTTAGATTTCTCAATGACAATCTTAGTGACTCATCTAAAGTTACACACACAGGGCCTACTTAGTATTGATATAAAGCTAGCTCAACCCTTTTGTATAGTATAACGGTATCACAAAATTTTCACAAGATATAATCAATACACAAAACACAATTGATAATCAGATAAAAATATCCTACAGGTGACAGCGACCTTTCGTCAGTATCAAGTTACCGCCACACTCTTATCAAGTCACT
Source organism: Symsagittifera roscoffensis (assembly GCF_963678635.1). Classification (NCBI taxonomy): domain Eukaryota; kingdom Metazoa; phylum Xenacoelomorpha; order Acoela; family Convolutidae; genus Symsagittifera; species Symsagittifera roscoffensis. Next base: position 80,339 of record NW_026970675.1, on the reverse strand, counting down.
GCTTTGTTAAAATCAAACAATCTTTGATAAAAAGCAGTGATGATTCAGAAACAGATCAATAAAACTTAGTCTTAAAGAAAAAGACTTCCCTCAATCGGAACGATCCGAAAGAACGAAGCCCAGGACACAGTCTTCTCAAGTGGGTGTGTATTTGCCTAGTACACCCAGCGAGGTCTTCTTTTAGGTGTCCTGCGACTGCCCGAGCTGTCCTACTAAGTAGCTCAAGGCAACCTCTGACCGAAAATTTCTAAAGTCTATGAAAAAGCTCCCCCACACCCGGAACGCTCCAAGTGCACGAGAGCAGGGAACAACTTTTCTTCTCAAGCGAGTGTGTATTTTCCTAATACACTCACCGAGGTCTTCTTTTATTTGTTCCCGGATTGCCCGAGCTTTCCTATTAAGTAGCTCAAGGCAACCACACAACCAAAATCACAATAAAAAAAATTTTGGTTCGGGTACTTCTGATACACCCGATCTAGAATCCAAAGTTGATCACGAATTTCCGGGTCAAAATGGGCTCCTATGATCCTAATAAGCACGCCTAATATCCTAGTATGATCTTAATTTAATGGATATTTTCCGTTTCCCAAATTGCCACAGAAGGTTTCCTGAAGTTTCTAACAAGGAGGGTTGTTAGGAGGTCCAAGTCACTCCGGAGGGTTACTTCGGAGGGTTGTTAAGACACTTAGCCTACTCCGGAGGGTTACATCGGAGGGTACCTTAGTCACTCAAGAGACTTCGGCGGGTCCCCCTTAACTCACTAAGGAGGGTCAACCAGAGGCTTAATATGCTCCGGAGGGTTACTTCGGAGGGTTCTTCCAAAATTTTCAAGTTTTTGAAAAGGGCCTCCAACTAGCTTTAAAAAAAAGCGCCAAAACAAGCTGAGTCCTCTATGGGGGGTTGTTTTTAACTTCTTCGGAGGGTCTTGTGGAAAATCTCCACCAAGGAAGGTTGCTAAAGTGCTTAAGTCACTCCGGAGGGTTACTCCGGAGGGTTCCGCAAAAATCAAGAAAACGGGTTATTTTACCGCAATAAAGCCTCTGAATGCGGTGTAACTTGCTTAAAACCAGGTTGGTTGACACGGTCAACCTTCCCAGCAGGATAAAAAGGTGTTTTGATAAAATTCTCTGCCGCTCGGAGGGTTACCTAGAATTTGGACCCTCCGAACCAACAAATTCTAAAAAAATTTTCTTTTCCGAGATTATCAACCCAAAAACGGTTGCGGTCCGGAGAAGTGGTTTAAAACATCGACTTATGGTACCAAAATTATCCCAATCGGTTGGCTAGTCTTTGAGAAATTGCCAAAAACGTGTTTGTCCAACTGGCCTTTTTTACCACCTATTTGGTTCTGAGAAACCTTTTCCGCAATTCCTATTGAAAGTGCCTAAAAATAATTGAAACGAGCGTAGTAGCCCTGTACAACGCTGGAATTATGCAGAAAACCGGACCAAAATTGGTTTGGAGACAAAATTTTGGCCAATAACTATCAGATTTGGACCCTCCGATTCCTTTCTTTTCCAATCCTTAAGTCGTTAGCTCTATCCACGGAGCTAATCTGAGGGTTACTCAAGAATTTTTCTAAAAGCCGAGCACGTTATGCTAGCACGCTCCTAACACAAAAAATTTTATTGCTCTAACTCTAAAAACTCAAAAACTCGATCCCCAAAACAGATTGACAAAATTCAGAAAATTATCGAAATTTTGATCGAAAAGTTTTGGTTTTTTTCAACTTTAACTGAGTCTTTTCTCACGCGGTTTCTTTAGTTAGGGGGATTGAACGACGTAGCTACTCCCTATATAAAAACTTTTTGCTGTCCGGAAAATCTCGGATATCCAAAAATTTAGGGGTCTATAGTTTGGTCGAAAATCGATAATTTTCGACAAAATTTGGGTGTTTCTGGGGTCTAATTAGGAGATAAGTAATATATAATAAGGATAATAACCTATTAGTAGTCGTTAATGAGGTCTTCTAATATTCCAACGACTACTTATAGGCTACCACTTCGTCAGGCAGTGTCTTTACCTTCTTAGTCGTAAAGGTGCTCGGTGTCGTCTACTTTCTTCGAGACTCGGCCTCGTTCATCAGACGTGCTCGACTGGCCTTGACACCCGAAAGCGCCTCTTCGTGGCGGGGATGTTTTGCGTCCGCCACTGCATCCCAAAACTGAGTGCAATCCGACTTGAAGTGTCCTTCCAAATTACAGAAGGAGCACCTCGGACCATATTTCATGATGAGCCCTCTGACGTACTCTTCGTGATCCTCGTCGGTCGCGTCGGCGTCCTCGAGAAAGTAGCCTATCGCCTTCATGTTCTGTTTGTATGCAGAACACGCGGAAACGTGATGGTCCATCAAACCACAATTCGCACACGATCTCCTCTTATCCATGTCATCGCGAGGTTTGTACCAACTGGAGTTCGCACCAGTGTTTGTCCCGCTATAGTTACCATAATTGCTGTAACGGTTTTGCGCCCTCGGTTTTATGAGTAAATACTCGCGTGACTTCATACGCAAATCGTCGGGCGTGGGTACCTGGTCAAGTGACAGGGTGAAATGTGTGGCCAACATCGTCTTCAACTCCTCACTCCTTACTCCGTCCATGAACTTCGAAGCAATCGCCAAGTTTCGCTCGGATATTCTCTCATCGGGATTGCTTCTCCTCCTAAGCAATTCAAGGTCGTCCAAAAATTTGTCTACGGATTCGTCATCTCTTTGACGCCTCTTTTCGAACTTCACCATAGCCTGGTGCCCTTGTACTCCAGAGCCGAAACGATTCAGCAGGATGTCGAATATCTTGCGAGCGCTGTCTCTCTCATTGGCTCTTTTCGCCATTGCACAATTTAGTGCAGTACCCTCCAGGTTGCTTGTTAGCGCGCTGCACTCTTGTTTCTTGGAGAGACTCTCTTCCTCAAAGTGTAACTTCATCACTTCTATCCAAGCATCAATGCAGCCCTCTGACTCGTCTTTGTATGACTTCGGCTTTTTCACTGTCCTTCTTGACCTCTCTCCTCTCTCGGTTGACTTCGAAAGTTTGGTGATGAATGTCTCAAGAGATCTGTTCAGAGGCTCAAAGATCGAGGCATACATCGTCGTGTCCTGTGAGACTGTAGTCAGATCTGGCACTGAACTGACTTGTGGCACTGTTGGCAACCTTGTCTCCGGAGTAGCATCTGCCTCCGGCGGGACTAGATTCGTCCAGCCAGGCCTCGACGGGGCTGCCCTTGGCCGCTCCCTACTCCTAGGTTCGTAGTTCGTTCTCGAGCTTTGCTGGGCCCTGGCATAGCTGCCCGTACCATCTCCATCATTCGCATGGTGTGAGCGCTGCCTTGGGTTGGAACGCTCCTCCCAACTGCTCCCATTCAAGATCGCGTCAAGCTTCCGCATCATTAAGTCGGATTTGGCATCCAACCTTTTTTCCAGGCTAGTCATCGTATGGGCGTAGGTATTATCATGATCGTTCAACAATCGCTCGACCTCTCTTGTCATCCTAGCCTCTCTTTCCTCAGACTCCTTGTTTGCCTGTGCCAGGCTCTCCGCCAGGCATTGATCGTGTTGCGAATCAATTGAGCCTGATCAACCCTCGCCTGCGACTTCACGTGCGTTAGTTCGTCTCTCAGATTCTCTCGACCCTGGTAGGCTCTCTCGTCAACTTGATCTATTCTCTTGGTCATGTCCCGTCTCAGTTCATCCAGACCATTCATTACGCCAGCGAACATGTCACTTATATCGCCAGTTGCCCCAAATGGCGGGGTTAGTCCCAAAGAAGATGAGGTCAACTGCGGCTGCAGCCTGGTACTTGATGACGCACCGCCTTTTTGCTTGCTCATCGACGTCATCAATCTGTCGAACGTTGATGACGCTCCCATCGTTATCCCATCTGACATGGGCCTGGTTGGCGAGGCGGACGACGCCTTTCCGGTCAAGTTGTTTCTTGGGCACGGTGTGAAGTTCACGTCCGGATGGGTTATCCCCGGGTGGTCATAATCGGAAGATAAACCTTCAGTTCGTAGTGACGCCATACGCTCATCGTACAAAGACTTCCAGCTCTTCTTGGCCTTCGAACCCGGTTGTTCTTCACTCGGGCTTATGCTCGACATCATCGCGTTGTTGCTCTGCTTGGCCAGAGATGAGTGGGTGTTAGATCGATGTGAAAATTCTCTTCCCCACCTTTGACTCTTGGTCTCCGATTTGGACATTCCCCTGAATAACACTTCCTCTCGCGGCTCGGCCTCGGAACGCTCCGAGGTCTCCTCCGTCCTCTCAACTTCCTCCCGCTCGAGGTCCTCGCTCGGCTCAAAGTCGGGTCGAATAAGCGTCCGTTCTCCTTCGTCAAAGGGGTCCACAAACATCTCGCTCGCGGGTCCGGCCTCGGCGCTCCGCCCTTGATTGCCATCGAGGTTTTTCTCGCTCCTTATTTTCATTTCGCTCACTGAAAGATCAGGTTGACCTTAAGTCGATTCGTTTTCAGCAAACACGTCGGAAGCGCTGCTAAACGAGGACTGGCTACGCCTAGTTTTAAATTTTCGCGTGCTTCCCTTGCTTAACCTGGGAATCTTAGTAGTCGATCCTAACGAAACCCTGCGCTGCATACTTTTTACCAAATAACAATATTCTTATAATTTAATGGCGATGCACACGTACCGCAAACAAGTTCAAGTTAAATTACTTAACGCTGCCTCTTCGATCTCGTAAGTATCAAAAATGTCTCTTAGATTTCTCAATGACAATCTTAGTGACTCATCTAAAGTTACACACACAGGGCCTACTTAGTATTGATATAAAGCTAGCTCAACCCTTTTGTATAGTATAACGGTATCACAAAATTTTCACAAGATATAATCAATACACAAAACACAATTGATAATCAGATAAGAATATCCTACAGGTGACAGCGACCTCTCGTCAGTATCAAGTTACCGCCACACTCTTATCAAGTCACTGCTTTGTTAAAATCAAACAATCTTTGGTAAAAAGCAGTGATGATTCAGAAACAGATCAATAAAACTTAGTCTTAAAGGAAAAGACTTCCCTCAATCGGAACGATCCGAAAGAACGAAGCCCAGGACACAGTCTTCTCAAGTGGGTGTGTATTTGCCTAGTACACCCAGCGAGGTCTTCTTTTAGGTGTCCTGCGACTGCCCGAGCTGTCCTACTAAGTAGCTCAAGGCAACCTCTGACCGAAAATTTCTAAAGTCTATGAAAAAGCTCCCCCACACCCGGAACGCTCCAAGTGCACGAGAGCAGGGAACAACTTTTCTTCTCAAGTGAGTGTGTATTTGCCTAATACACTCACCGAGGTCTTCTTTTATTTGTTCCCGGATTGTCCGAACTTTCCTATTAAGTAGCTCAAGGCAACCACACAACCAAAATCACAATAAAAAAAAATTTTGGTTCGGGTACTTCTGATACACCCGATCTAGAATCCAAAGTTGATCACGAATTTCCGGGTCAAAATGGGCTCCTATGATCCTAATAAGCACGCCTAATATCCTAGTATGATATTAATTTAATGGATATTTTCCGTTTCCCAAATTGCCACAGAAGGTTTCCTCAAGTTTCTAACAAGGAGGGTTGTTAGGAGGTCCAAGTCACTCCGGAGGGTTACTTCGGAGGGTTGTTAAGACACTTAGCCTACTCCGGAGGGTTACATCGGAGGGTACCTTAGTCACTCAAGAGACTTCGGAGGGTCCCCCTTAACTCACTAAGGAGGGTCAATAAGAGGCTTAATATGCTCCGGAGGGTTACTTCGGAGGGTTCTTCCAAAATTTTCAAGTTTTTGAAAAGGGCCTCCAACTAGCTTAAGAAAGCGTCAAAACAAGCTGAGTCCTCTATGGGGGGTTGTTTTTAACTTCTTCGGAGGGTCTCGTGGAAAATCTCCACCAAGAAAGGTTGCTAAAGCGCTTAAGTCACTCCGGAGGGTTACTCCGGAGGGTTCCGCAAAAATCAAGAAAACGGGTTATTTTACCGCAATAAAGCCTCTGAATGCGGTGTAACTTGCTTAAAACCAGGTTGGTTGACACGGTCAACCTTCCCAGCAGGATAAAAAGGTGTTTTGATAAAATTCTCTGCCGCTCGGAGGGTTACCTAGAATTTGGACCCTCCGAACCAAGAAATTCTAAAAAAAATTTTTCTTTTCCGAGATTATTAACCCAAAAACGGTTGCGGTCCGGAGAAGTGGTTCAAAACATCGACTTATGGTACAAAAATTATCCCGATCGGTTGGCTAGTCTTTGAGAAATTGCCAAAAACGTGTTTGTCCAAATGGCCTTTTTTTACCACCTATTTGGTTCTGAGAAACCTTTTCCGCAATTCCTATTGAAAGTGCCTAAAAATAATTGAAACGAGCGTAGTAGCCCTGTACAGCACTGGAATTATGCAGAAAACCGGACCAAAATTGGTTTGGAGACAAAATTTTGGCCAATAACTATCAGATTTGGACCCTCCGATTCCTTCCTTTTCCAATCCTTAAGTCGTTAGCTCTATCCACGGAGCTAATCGGAGGGTTACTCAAGAATTTTTCTAAAAGCCGAGCACGTTATGCTAGCACGCTCCTAACAAAAAAAAATTTATTGCACTAACTCTAAAAACTCAAAAACTCGATCCCCAAAACAGATTGACAAAATTCAGAAAATTATCGAAATTTTGATCGAAAAGTTTTGGTTTTTTTCAACTTTAACTGAGTCTTTTCTCACGCGGTTTCTTTAGTTAGGGGGATCGAACGACGTAGCTACTCCCTATATAAAAACTTTTTGCTGTCCGGAAAGTCTCGGATATCCAAAAATTTAGGGGTCTATAGTTTGGTCGAAAATCGATAATTTTCGACAAAATTTGGGTGTTTCTGGGGTCTAATTAGGAGATAAGTAATATATAATAAGGATTATAACCTATTAGTAGTCGTTAATGAGGTCTTCTAATATTCCAACGACTACTTATAGGCTACCACTTCGTCAGGCAGTGTCTTTACCTTCTTAGTCGTAAAGGTGCTCGGTGTCGTCTCCTTTCTTCGAGACTCGGCCTCGTTCATCAGACGTGCTCGACTGGCATTGACATCCGAAAGCGCCTCTTCGTGGCGGGGATGTTTCGCGTCCGCCACTGCATCCCAAAACTGAGTGCAATCCGACTTGAAGTGTCCTTCCAAATTACAGAAGAAGCACCTCGGACCATATTTCATGATGAGCCCTCTGACGTACTCTTCGTGATCCTCATCGATCGCGTCGACGTCGTCGAGAAAGTAGCCTATTGCCTTCATGTTCTGTTTGCATGCAGAACACGCGGAAACGTGATGGTCCATCGAACCACAATTCGCACAAGACCTCCTCTTATCCATGTCATCGCGAGGTTTGTAGCAACTGGAGTTCACACCAGTGTTTGTCCCGCTATAGTTACCATAATTGCTGTAACGGTTTTGCGCCCCCGGTTTTATGAGTAAAAACTCGCGTGATTTCATACGCAAATCATCGGGCGTGGGTACCTGGTCAAGTGACAGGGTGAAGTGTGTGGCCAACATCGTTTTGAACTCCTCACTCTTTACTCCGTCCATGAACTTCGAAGCAAACGCCAAGTTTCGCTCGGATATTCTCTCATCGGGATTGCTTCTCCTCCTAAGCAATTCAAGGTCGTCCGAAAATTTGTCAATGGATTCGTAATCTCTTTGACGCCTCTTTTCGAACTTCACCATAGCCTGGTACCCTTGTACTCCAGAGCCGAAACGATTCAGCAGGATGTCGAATATCTTGCGAGCGCTGTCTCTCTCATTGGCTCTTTTCGCCATTGCACAATTTAGTGCAGTACCCTCCAGGTTGCTTGTTAGCGCGCTGCACTCTTGTTTCTTGGAGAGACTCTCTTCCTCAAAGTGTAACTTCATCACTTCTATCCAAGTATCAATGCAGCCCTCTGACTCGTCTTTGTATGACTTCGGCTTTTTCACTGTCCTTCTTGACCTCTCTCCTCTCTCGGTTGACTTCGAGAGTTTGGTGATGAATGTCTCAAGAGATCTGTTCAGAGGTTCAAAGATCGAGGCATACATCGTCGTGTCCTGTGAGACTGTAGTCAGATCTGGCACTGAACTGACTTGTGGCACAGTTGGCAACCTTGTCTCCGGAGTAGCATCTGCCTCCGGCGGGACTAGATTCGTCCAGCCAGGCCTCGACGGGGCTGCCCTTGGCCGCTCCCTACTCCTAGGTTCGTAGTTCGTTCTCGAGCTTTGCTGGGCCCTGGCATAGCTGCCCGTACCATCTCCATCATTCGCATGGTGTGAGCGCTGCCTTGGGTTGGAACGCTCCTCCCAACTGCTCCCATTCAAGATCGCGTCAAGCTTCCGCATCATTAAGTCGGATTTGGCATCCAACCTTTTTTCCAGGCTAGTCATCGTATGGGCGTAGGTATTATCATGATCGTTCAACAAACGCTCGACCTCTCTTGTCATCCTAGCCTCTCTTTCCTCAGACTCCTTGTTTGCCTGTGCCAGGCTCTCCGCCAGGCATTGATCGGTGTTGCGAATCAATTGAGCCTGATCAACCCTCGCCTGCGACTTCACGTGCGTTAGTTCGTCTCTCAGATTCTCTCGACCCTGGTGGGCTCTCTCGTCAACTTGATCTATTCTCTTGGTCATGTCCCGTCTCAGTTCATCCAGACCATTCATTACGCCAGCGAACATGTCACTTATATCGCCAGTTGCCCCAAATGGCGGGGTTAGTCCCAAAGAAGATGAGGTCAACTGCGGCTGCAGCCTGGTACTTGATGACGCACCGCCTTTTTGCTGGCTCATCGACGTCATCAATCTGTCGAACGTTGATGACGCTCCCATCGTTATCCCATCTGACATGGGCCTGGTCGGCGAGGCGGACGACGCCTTTCCGATCATGTCGTTTCATGGGCACGGTGTGAAGTTCACGTCCGGGTGGGTTATCTCCGGGTGGTCATAACCTGAAGATAAACCTTCAGTTCGTAGTGACGCCATACGCTCATCGTACAAAGACTTCCAGCTCTTCTTGGCCTTCGAACCCGGTTGTTTTACTGAGTCTTTTCTCACGCGGTTTCTTTAGTTAGGGAGATCGAACGACGTAGCTACTCCCTATATAAAAACTTTTTGCTGTCCGGAAAGTCTCGGATATCCAAAAGTTTAGGGGTCTATAGTATTGGTCGAAAATCGATAATATTCGACAAAATTTGGGTGTTTCTTGGGTCTAATTAGGAGATAAGTAATATATAATAAGGATAATAACCTATTAGTAGTCGTTAATGAATAGTACTAACCCTCCTTTGCACCAAAAGACCCGAATTAGGACCTTTAACTTGGAAATTTATAACCGATGGAGGGTACAATCGGACCGCGCCAATCGTGCCCCCACAACTTAAATTTGTTGAAATAGTACCCGAAAGATACCAAAGATGTTTCAACGATACCCACCAGTCGTTTTGGATGCTGTCCCTGATGTCGTTGTTGAGTGTGAAACACGTCGGTCAGCTTGCCACTCTACCCTCCGGCCACCGGCAAAGTCACCATTAACGTGCTTAAATACTCAAATTACACACAAGGGAGGGTATCCAACCCTTCACCAAAACACACAATCTTTCTATCAGAAATGATATAAATCAATCTGAAACAATAACAAATAGGAAGGTCAGACGACATCTCGTCTGGAACTAACATATAAACTGTCACTTTATGTTTTTTACTGTTTTTGGTCTTTTTTGGATTTTTTACTGTTTTTTTGTGCTTTTTTGTTTTCAAATAAATTTGTTTTTGACTTTTTCTTGGTTATACACCATTTTTCTTTGGTTTTACACTCTCTCTTTAATTGTTTTTGGTCCTGGACCTAGGGACAGGCGGGCTCTAGATTTCCCACCTAACCCTCCTGCCCCCGGAGTTTTCGATGTTAACTAAGTTAAAAAGCTAAATAGTACTAGGCGGAGGGTACGCACCTTCCCCCCAGTACAATAACGGTCATTAAGGCCTCCAACTCGGGCTTACGCCCGGAGCGGAGGGTTCGTCGCTGAAACGCTTGCTGATCATGATGGTCTTATGCCTTTGACAGGCCCACCCAGGAGCGCCATAAAAACGTCTATGTAACATTCGCCCAAATACTACACAGCGACTGAGCGTAGAAAAAGTACCTAATAACGACTGGCAGGCGTCAGTTACTTTAATCCTACTCGTTTTTCACCGTCTCGACCTTGCCAGTTGATTTTCTGGTCTGTCTAGGGCTAAGTAAAAAGTTACTATTTTTAGGCCATCAGTCAAACGACTTTTGATCAGCTTTCGTTTACATGCGAACACAACCACATAGCTGAGTCTCGGATCCTCAGACTACGTGATTGCTATTAAAAACACGGCTCGAATACCCTATTTTAATATGTTTTTGTGTGACAATTCTATATTAAATCCAATGGAGATGGATTGACCCTTTCTTCTTTCTAGCTACTCATATTCTAAAATATCAAGTCATACCGGTGTTAATTCAAAGTTTTACGACATCCAAGTAGCTACAAAGTCAGTTTCATATAGTCCTTTCACATACAACAGTCTCTGGGGGACCAAGCTTCCGCTCCCGTAATCTTCCCGAGATAACGTCCTTATCTCTCTCAATTTTTGGCACGGGAGGGTTCCGTGGAATATTCCTTCCCCACTGAAGCTTCCTTTTCCACTAATTTCCACTGCTAAGGTTCTTATCGTGTGTTATTGCCACGATGAGAGGCTTCGTTTCTTTCGTTCTTTCGTGCGACTGTTTTTTGCTATCTCTGTCGTTGTTGTTCTGTTTTTTCGTCCCTTCCAGTCAAAATGGCCGTCTTTTTGTATTTCTCAGAAATACTGACCCGTCAATCGAAATTTAAAAAAAATTAAAATTTTCGGAATATCTAGACCCCCCTTCGCAGCATTTTTTTGTTGCTAAGGCCTTTAGTCCTCTCTTCCTGTAAGGTTGCGCTGTGCCAATCCGGCAGAATGGCACATGTCTAGCTGATCACTTGGTTATACTGGGAGGCAATTTTAATTGCCGAACCGACACTGGCGATATAGGTAAACAGTTTTTTCAACACCTACAGAATTTCTATTTTACTTGCGCTAACGTGCCGACTGAGCAAAATACATCAGCTACAACGGGCAGAGTACTCTCGAATTATTCTTCACAAAATGTTTCTGCAATCAAGAATTAGTGACAAAAACTGTGCTGAAACCGGCTACAAAACACTTCATGATCACACTTGAGCTGCAAATCTGTAACATTCGCCCGGAAGTACATATCGACGGAAAATAAAACTAAGCTATAAGACGACTGGCCAACGTCTAAACAAAGCCATTTCTTTTGGTGGTCTTTCTAACATCGGGTCGACAAAAATGTTAATGCTTTCGGCTTCGGTCAAAACATTCAAATTAAACTAATTATATGCCAGAATAGTGAGCTCATGGCTGGGTCTCAGTATCCCCAGACCACGAGGTCACTCCTAAATACAGGGCTACTACTATTTATTATATTACTATTGTTTTTGTTCAGTAGATAAAAATCATCATCTCAATCGAAGATGGATCAACCCTTTCCCTCAATTCCTAGCTTCTCATTATCGGAAAAGAATCTAAATGTTAGTTAAATTCAATTCAGGACATAAACAGGAAGCTAAAAGTTAGTTTGAAATAGTTTGAGTTCAAGTCTCAAGATCCCTCCGGATTCCTGAATCCGAGGAAATAACACTCTTATTTCCTCTCCGGAAGGCTGGTTTCCACCCTTCACCGTTGGTGTGAATGGCTTTGCAACGATTGTAGCGGCACAATTGTTGGAACTCGGAGCGGTCTCTGCTAATACTCTGTCGTATTTTTTTATTTCTTGTCGTCGTTTTTCTCGCAACTATCGTTGTTGTTGTTTTCGCAACTTCTGTCGTTGCTCTTGTTTATTTTGAATTTCTTCCTGGCCGTTTTTGACGTTTCTCGGAAATCTGACGTCATCATTCGAAAGTGTAAAAATTTAAAATACCAGATTATTCTGACATTCACAATTTGTCTAATCGTTCCAATAACGTCGCTAATCTGCTAAAACTGCCAATTTTCAAGGTCAGCAGCTAATAACTCGAAATGGGCTTTTTTGGCAATTCTGGTCGAATATCACATGATCCCCGGACAGCCCGGCCAATGCCCCATTGAATATCGTAGTCTTCGTAAAAATGGTACAGTGCCATCGAACAGAATTTACAAAATTCACGAAATCACTTTTATCCACGTCATATCAACTCACTGCAGAATATAAATGGCATCATACTACACTACTATAGTCTTCCAAATTTTTCACTAATCTGCAATTTCGAGGATATGACTTAAGATAAAACATCTTTTCTGACTTCCAATGTCAATGCCCTGATTTAAAACTTTTTCTCGTAGGTTTTAAAAGGTGTTAGTTTGCAGGACAGTCCTGCCAACCAGCAAGCTAAAATTATCCTACTATGCATCTTCCCTTCGAAAATTTTAGTTGTTATTGGTCCTGAATATTAAAATTTAGGAACTCTGTGGTTAGAAAGAACAATGAAAAATTATCCCTCTTCAAGAGATTACCCAAGTCTTTCATGTCACCACAAAGTGACCAGTCGTCCTAGTTGAATAAAAACAGTCATGCAGGCTGGAATATTTAAATATACCCTTCACTCAAGCCTTTCTAAATAAATAGTAAGTGTCTCTAAAGGCACTAACTAAAATCAAAATGCAAATTTATAAATGCAAGAAGTTCTTTAATGTTCAAAACTCAACTAAATGTTTTCTTTCAGTTTCAAATACAACTTGGTTGCTTAGTTTCTCACCTGAGTTTTTTGTCACATACAAAACAATTCTGAATTTTAACTTCTTCTATTTCGTCACTTTTTTGTTTCTTCTTTTTTCGTCGTTTAGAAGTTCTAAAACTTCTAAGTTCTTCTAACTTTCTTAATTGTTGCATCTTGTTCTCCGGCCATTTGTCAATTTTCTATCTCCTCATCCTGCGACATTGACATAGTAGCAGTATGTATAAAGGGTTGCAGATCACTGCGCAAAGTTCAACTATCGAGAACTCCGTTAGCGCTATTGTAGAGGAAGGAATTAACATAAATAAACTAAATAAACAAAAATAAAGCTAAGATAATTTAACATTACGACGATGCATTTAATGCTGATTTATAACTTCATTGATAAAATGATACAGTTTGCTGATATATATGCACTTTTGTAACGCTATATGGCCCTATCCGGCTTGTGCACTTATCGTAACTGAACGGGAGGGCCTTTTTTGTTAATTAAATTGTTTACTAGTAGCAGTAGTGGTAGTGAAGAACTTTTTCAATTCGAGGGTCCCCCCTTTATGCCACTCCATTTTATTTAATTGTTTTGTTTCCCTTTCATACAAAAGAGAAAAATGCAAAGACAAATGGAAAAAACTTCCTAAAATTGCAAAAAAAGCTTCCTAAAGTCGCAACAAAAGAATACATTGCAAAGTGAAGACACTGGTTGTCACAGTTACTGTGCTGGGTATCACGCTGAACCGATATAAACTCGTTATAAAGATCGCATATTTCAGGCCCAAGATCCCACTGGATAGCATTTTTATGGATCTGGAGTACTGCCTTGCTCAGTGTCTAGCTGATCACTTGGTTATACTGGGAGGCAATTTTAATTGCCGAACCGACACTGGCGATAGAGGTAAACAGTTGTTACAACACCTACAGAATTTCTATTTCACTTGCGCTAACGTGCCGACTGAGCCAACATACATCAGCTACAACGGGCAGAGTACTCTCGAATTATTCTTCACAAAATGTTTCTGCAATCAAAGAACGAAGCCCAGGGCACAGTCTTCTCAAGTGAGTGTGTATTTGCCTAATACACCCACCGAGGTCTTCGTCTTCTTTTAGGTGTCCTGCGATTGCTCGAGCTGTCCTACTAAGTAGCTCGAGGCAACCTCTGATCGAAAATTTCTAAAGTCTATGAAAAAGCTCCCCCACACCTGGAACACTTTTCTTCCCAAGTGAGTGTGTATTTGCCTAATACACCCACCGAGGTCTTCTTTTATTTGTTCCCGGATTTCCTGAGCTTTCCTATCATGTAGCTCAAGGCAACCACACAACCAAAATCACAATCAAAAGAAATTTTGTTCGGGTACTTCTGATACACCCGATCTAGAATCCAAAGTTGATCACGAATTTCCGGGTCAAAATGGGCTCCTATGATCCTAATAAGCACGCCTAATATCCTAAAATGATCTTAATTGAATGGATATTTTCCGTTTCCCAAATTGCCACAGAAGGTTTCCTCATGTTTCTAACAAGGAGGGTTGTTAGGAGGTTTAAGTCACTCCGGAGGGTTACTTCGGAGGGTTCTTCCAAAACTTTCAAATTTTTGAAAAGGGCCTCCAACTAGCTTAAGAAAGCGTCAAAACAAGCTGAGTCCTCTATGGGGGGTTGTTTTTAACTTCTTCGGAGGGTCTCGTGGAAAATCTCCACCAAGAAAGGTTGCTAAAGCGCTCAAGTCACTCCGGAGGGTTACTCCGGAGGGTTCCGCAAAAATCAAGAAAACGGGTTATTTTACCGCAATAAAGCCTCTGAATGCGGTGTAACTTGCTTAAAACCAGGTTGGTTGACACGGTCAACCTTCCCAGCAGGATAAAAAGGTGTTTTGATAAAATTCTCTGCCGCTCGGAGGGTTACCTAGAATTTGGACCCTCCGAACCAACAAATTCTAAAAAAAATTTTTCTTTTCCGAGATTATCAACCCAAAAACGGTTGCGGTCCGGAGAAGTGGTTCAAAACATCGACTTATGGTACAAAAATTATCCCGATCGGTTGGCTAGTCTTTGAGAAATTGCCAAAAACGTGTTTGTCCAAATGGCCTTTTTTTACCACCTATTTGGTTCTGAGAAACCTTTTCCGCAATTCCTATTGAAAGTGCCTAAAAATAATTGAAACGAGCGTAGTAGCCCTGTACAGCACTGGAATTATGCAGAAAACCGGACCAAAATTGGTTTGGAGACAAAATTTTGGCCAATAACTATCAGATTTGGACCCTCCGATTCCTTCCTTTTCCAATCCTTAAGTCGTTAGCTCTATCCACGGAGCTAATCGGAGGGTTACTCAAGAATTTTTCTAAAAGCCGAGCACGTTATGCTAGCACGCTCCTAACAAAAAAATTTTTATTGCACTAACTCTAAAAACTCAAAAACTCGATCCCCAAAACAGATTGACAAAATTCAGAAAATTATCGAAATTTTGATCGAAAAGTTTTGGTTTTTTTCAACTTTAACTGAGTCTTTTCTCACGCGGTTTCTTTAGTTAGGGGGATCGAACGACGTAGCTACTCCCTATATAAAAACTTTTTGCTGTCCGGAAAGTCTCGGATATCCAAAAATTTAGGGGTCTATAGTTTGGTCGAAAATCGATAATTTTCGACAAAATTTGGGTGTTTCTGGGGTCTAATTAGGAGATAAGTAATATATAATAAGGATTATAACCTATTAGTAGTCGTTAATGAGGTCTTCTAATATTCGAACGACTACTTATAGGCTACCACTTCGTCAGGCAGTGTCTTTACCTTCTTAGTCGTAAAGGTGCTCGGTGTCGTCTCCTTTCTTCGAGACTCGGCCTCGTTCATCAGACGTGCTCGACTGGCCTTGACACCCGAAAGCGACTCTTCGTGGCGGGGATGTTTCGCGTCCGCCACTGCATCCCAAAACTGAGTGCAATCCGACTTGAAGTGTCCTTCCAAATTACAGAAGAAGCACCTCGGACCATATTTCATGATGAACCCTCTGACGTACTCTTCGTGATCCTCATCGATCGCGTCGACGTCGTCGAGAAAGTAGCGTATTGCCTTCATGTTCTGTTTGCATGCAGAACACGCGGAAACGTGATGGTCCATCGAACCACAATTCGCACAAGACCTCCTCTTATCCATGTCATCGCGAGGTTTGTACCAACTGGAGTTCACACCAGTGTTTGTCCCGCTATAGTTACCATAATTGCTGTAACGGTTTTGCTCCCTCGGTTTTATGAGTAAAAACTCGCGTGATTTCATACGCAAATAATCGGGCGTGGGTACCTGGTCAAGTGACAGGGTGAAGTGTGTGGCCAACATCGTTTTGAACTCCTCACTCTTTACTCCGTCCATGAACTTCGAAGCAAACGCCAAGTTTCGCTCGGATATTCTCTCATCGGGATTGCTTCTCCTCCTAAGCAATTCAAGGTCGTCCGAAAATTTGTCTATGGATTCGTCATCTCTTTGACGCCTCTTTTCGAACTTCACCATGGCCTGGTGCCCTTGTACTCCAGAGCCGAAACGATTCAGCAGGATGTCGAATATCTTGCGAGCGCTGTCTCTCTCATTGGCTCTTTTCGCCATTGCACAATTTAGTGCAGTACCCTCCAGGTTGCTTGTTAGCGCGCTGCACTCTTGTTTCTTGGAGAGACTCTCTTCCTCAAAGTGTAACTTCATCACTTCTATCCAAGTATCAATGCAGCCCTCTGACTCGTCTTTGTATGACTTCGGCTTTTTCAGTGTCCTTCTTGACCTCTCTCCTCTCTCGGTTGACTTCGAGAGTTTGGTGATGAATGTCTCAAGAGATTTGTTCAGAGGGTCAAAGATCGAGGCATACCTCGTCGTGTCCTGTGAGACTGTAGTCAGATCTGGCACTGAACTGACTTGTGGCACAGTTGGCAACCTTGTCTCCGGAGTAGCATCTGCCTCCGGCGGGACTAGATTCGTCCAGCCAGGCCTCGACGGGGCTGCCCTTGGCCGCTCCCTACTCCTAGGTTCGTAGTTCGTTCTCGAGCTTTGCTGGGCCCTGGCATAGCTGCCCGTACCATCTCCATCATTCGCATGGTGTGAGCGCTGCCTTGGGTTGGAACGCTCCTCCCAATTGCTCCCATTCAAGATCGCGTCAAGCTTCCGCATCATTAAGTCGGATTTGGCATCCAACCTTTTTTCCAGGCTAGTCATCGTATGGGCGTAGGTATTATCATGATCGTTCAACAAACGCTCGACCTCTCTTGTCATCCTAGCCTCTCTTTCCTCAGACTCCTTGTTTGCCTGTGCCAGGCTCTCCGCCAGGCATTGATCGGTGTTGCGAATCAATTGAGACTGATCAACCCTCGCCTGCGACTTCACGTGCGTTAGTTCGTCTCTCAGATTCTCTCGACCCTGGTGGGCTCTCTCGTCAACTTGATCTATTCTCTTGGTCATGTCCCGTCTCAGTTCATCCAGACCATTCATTACGCCAGCGAACATGTCACTTATATCGCCAGTTGCCCCAAATGGCGGGGTTAGTCCCAAAGAAGTTGAGGTCAACTGCGGCTGCAGCCTGGTACTTGATGACGCACCGCCTTTTTGCTTGCTCATCGACGTCATCAATCTGTCGAACGTTGATGACGCTCCCATCGTTATCCCATCTGACATGGGCCTGGTCGGCGAGGCGGACGACGCCTTTCCGATCATGTCGTTTCATGGGCACGGTGTGAAGTTCACGTCCGGGTGGGTTATCTCCGGGTGGTCATAACCTGAAGATAAACCTTCAGTTCGTAGTGACGCCATACGCTCATCGTACAAAGACTTCCAGCTCTTCTTGGCCTTCGAACCCGGTTGTTTTACTGAGTCTTTTCTCACGCGGTTTCTTTAGTTAGGGAGATCGAACGACGTAGCTACTCCCTATATAAAAACTTTTTGCTGTCCGGAAAGTCTCGGATATCCAAAAGTTTAGGGGTCTATAGTATTGGTCGAAAATCGATAATATTCGACAAAATTTGGGTGTTTCTTTCGGTCTAATTAGGAGATAAGTAATATATAATAAGGATAATAACCT
The DNA here is from genome assembly GCF_963678635.1 of Symsagittifera roscoffensis. Lineage (NCBI taxonomy): Eukaryota > Metazoa > Xenacoelomorpha > Acoela > Convolutidae > Symsagittifera > Symsagittifera roscoffensis. The sequence continues at coordinate 62,543 of NW_026970675.1, read as the reverse complement.
ATTAGTAGTCGTTAATGAATAGTACTAACCCTCCTTTGCACCAAAAGACCCGAATTAGGACCCTTAACTTGGAAATTTATAATCGATGGAGGGTACAATCGGACCGCGCCAATCGTGCCCCCACCACTTAAATTTGTTGAAATAGTACCCAAAAGATACCAAAGATGTTTCAACGATACCCACCAGTCGTTTTGGATGCTGTCCCTGATGTCCTTGTTGAGTGTGAAACACGTCGGTCAGCTTGCCACTCTACCCTCCGGCCACCGGCAAAATCACCATTAACGTGCTTAAATACTCAAATTACACACAAGGGAGGGTATCCAACCCTTCACCAAAACACACAATCTTTCTATCAGAAATGATATAAATCAATCTGAAACAACAACAAATAGGAAGGTCAGACGACATCTCGTCCGGAACTAACATATAAACTGTCACTTTATGTTTTTTACTGTTTTTGGTCTTTTTTGGATTTTTTACTGTTTTTTTGTGCTTTTTTGTTTTCAAATAAATTTGTTTTTGACTTTTTCTTAGTTATACACCATTTTTCTTTGGTTTTACACTCTCTCTTTAATTGTTTTTGGTCATGGACCTAGGGACAGGCGGGCTCTAGATTTCCCACCTAACCCTCCTGCCCCCGGAGTTTTCGATGTTAACTAAGTTAAAAAGCTAAATAGTACTAGGCGGAGGGTACGCACCTTCCCCCCAGTACAATAACGGTCATTAAGGCCTCCAACTCGGGCTTACGCCCGGAGCGGAGGGTTCGTCAATGAAACGCTTGCTGATCATGATGGTCTTATGCCTTTGACAGGCCCACCCAGGAGCGCCATAAAAACGTCTATGTAACATTCGCCCAAATACTACACAGCGACGGAGTGTAGAAAAAGTACCTAATAACGACTGGCAGGCGTCAGTTACTTTAATCCTACTCGTTTTTCACCGTCTCGACCTTGCCAGTTGATTTTCTGGTCTGTCTAGGGCTAAGTAAAAAGTTACTATTTTTAGGCCATCAGTCAAACGACTTTTGATCAGCTTTCGTTTACATGCGAACACAACCACATAGCTGAGTCTCGGATCCTCAGACTACGTGATTGCTATTAAAAACACGGCTCGAATACCCTATTTTAATATGTTTTTGTGTGACAGTTCTATATTAAATCCAATGGAGATGGATTGACCCTTTCTTCTTTCTAGCTACTCATATTCTAAAATATCAAGTCATACCGGTGTTAATTCAAAGTTTTACGACATCCAAGTAGCTACAAAGTCAGTTTCATATAGTCCTTTCACATACAAGAGTCTCTGGGGGACCAAGCTTCCGCTCCCGTAATCTTCCCGAGATAACGTCCTTATCTCTCTCAATTTTTGGCACGGGATGGTTCCGTGGAATATTCCTTCCCCACTGAAGCTTCCTTTTCCACTAATTTCCACTGCTAAGTTTCTTATCGTGTGTTATTCTTATCGTGTGTTATTGTTATCGATAGAGGTAAACAGTTGTTACAACACCTACAGAATTTCTATTTCACTTGCGCTAACGTGCCGACTGAGCCAACATACATCAGCTACAACGGGCAGAGTACTCTCGAATTATTCTTCACAAAATGTTTCTGCAATCAAAGAACGAAGCCCAGGGCACAGTCTTCTCAAGTGAGTGTGTATTTGCCTAATACACCCACCGAGGTCTTCGTCTTCTTTTAGGTGTCCTGCGATTGCTCGAGCTGTCCTACTAAGTAGCTCGAGGCAACCTCTGATCGAAAATTTCTAAAGTCTATGAAAAAGCTCCCCCACACCTGGAACACTTTTCTTCCCAAGTGAGTGTGTATTTGCCTAATACACCCACCGAGGTCTTCTTTTATTTGTTCCCGGATTTCCTGAGCTTTCCTATCATGTAGCTCAAGGCAACCACACAACCAAAATCACAATCAAAAGAAATTTTGTTCGGGTACTTCTGATACACCCGATCTAGAATCCAAAGTTGATCACGAATTTCCGGGTCAAAATGGGCTCCTATGATCCTAATAAGCACGCCTAATATCCTAAAATGATCTTAATTGAATGGATATTTTCCGTTTCCCAAATTGCCACAGAAGGTTTCCTCATGTTTCTAACAAGGAGGGTTGTTAGGAGGTTTAAGTCACTCCGGAGGGTTACTTCGGAGGGTTCTTCCAAAACTTTCAAATTTTTGAAAAGGGCCTCCAACTAGCTTAAGAAAGCGTCAAAACAAGCTGAGTCCTCTATGGGGGGTTGTTTTTAACTTCTTCGGAGGGTCTCGTGGAAAATCTCCACCAAGAAAGGTTGCTAAAGCGCTCAAGTCACTCCGGAGGGTTACTCCGGAGGGTTCCGCAAAAATCAAGAAAACGGGTTATTTTACCGCAATAAAGCCTCTGAATGCGGTGTAACTTGCTTAAAACCAGGTTGGTTGACACGGTCAACCTTCCCAGCAGGATAAAAAGGTGTTTTGATAAAATTCTCTGCCGCTCGGAGGGTTACCTAGAATTTGGACCCTCCGAACCAACAAATTCTTAAAAAAATTTTTCTTTTCCGAGATTATCAACCCAAAAACGGTTGCGGTCCGGAGAAGTGGTTCAAAACATCGACTTATGGTACAAAAATTATCCCGATCGGTTGGCTAGTCTTTGAGAAATTGCCAAAAACGTGTTTGTCCAAATGGCCTTTTTTACCACCTATTTGGTTCTGAGAAACCTTTTCCGCAATTCCTATTGAAAGTGCCTAAAAATAATTGAAACGAGCGTAGTAGCCCTGTACAGCACTGGAATTATGCAGAAAACCGGACCAAAATTGGTTTGGAGACAAAATTTTGGCCAATAACTATCAGATTTGGACCCTCCGATTCCTTCCTTTTCCAATCCTTAAGTCGTTAGCTCTATCCACGGAGCTAATCGGAGGGTTACTCAAGAATTTTTCTAAAAGCCGAGCACGTTATGCTAGCATGCTCCTAACAAAAAATTTTTTATTGCACTAACTCTAAAAACTCAAAAACTCGATCCCCAAAACAGATTGACAAAATTCAGAAAATTATCGAAATTTTGATCGAAAAGTTTTGGTTTTTTTCAACTTTAACTGAGTCTTTTCTCACGCGGTTTCTTTAGTTAGGGGGATCGAACGACGTAGTTACTCCCTATATAAAAACTTTTTGCTGTCCGGAAAGTCTCGGATATCCAAAAATTTAGGGGTCTATAGTTTGGTCGAAAATCGATAATTTTCGACAAAATTTGGGTGTTTCTGGGGTCTAATTAGGAGATAAGTAATATATAATAAGGATTATAACCTATTAGTAGTCGTTAATGAGGTCTTCTAATATTCCAACGACTACTTATAGGCTACCACTTCGTCAGGCAGTGTCTTTACCTTCTTAGTCGTAAAGGTGCTCGGTGTCGTCTCCTTTCTTCGAGACTCGGCCTCGTTCATCAGACGTGCTCGACTGGCCTTGACACCCGAAAGCGACTCTTCGTGGCGGGGATGTTTCGCGTCCGCCACTGCATCCCAAAACTGAGTGCAATCCGACTTGAAGTGTCCTTCCAAATTACAGAAGAAGCACCTCGGACCATATTTCATGATGAACCCTCTGACGTACTCTTCGTGATCCTCATCGATCGCGTCGACGTCGTCGAGAAAGTAGCGTATTGCCTTCATGTTCTGTTTGCATGCAGAACACGCGGAAACGTGATGGTCCATCGAACCACAATTCGCACAAGACCTCCTCTTATCCATGTCATCGCGAGGTTTGTACCAACTGGAGTTCACACCAGTGTTTGTCCCGCTATAGTTACCATAATTGCTGTAACGGTTTTGCTCCCTCGGTTTTATGAGTAAAAACTCGCGTGATTTCATACGCAAATAATCGGGCGTGGGTACCTGGTCAAGTGACAGGGTGAAGTGTGTGGCCAACATCGTTTTGAACTCCTCACTCTTTACTCCGTCCATGAACTTCGAAGCAAACGCCAAGTTTCGCTCGGATATTCTCTCATCGGGATTGCTTCTCCTCCTAAGCAATTCAAGGTCGTCCGAAAATTTGTCTATGGATTCGTCATCTCTTTGACGCCTCTTTTCGAACTTCACCATGGCCTGGTGCCCTTGTACTCCAGAGCCGAAACGATTCAGCAGGATGTCGAATATCTTGCGAGCGCTGTCTCTCTCATTGGCTCTTTTCGCCATTGCACAATTTAGTGCAGTACCCTCCAGGTTGCTTGTTAGCGCGCTGCACTCTTGTTTCTTGGAGAGACTCTCTTCCTCAAAGTGTAACTTCATCACTTCTATCCAAGTATCAATGCAGCCCTCTGACTCGTCTTTGTATGACTTCGGCTTTTTCAGTGTCCTTCTTGACCTCTCTCCTCTCTCGGTTGACTTCGAGAGTTTGGTGATGAATGTCTCAAGAGATTTGTTCAGAGGGTCAAAGATCGAGGCATACATCGTCGTGTCCTGTGAGACTGTAGTCAGATCTGGCACTGAACTGACTTGTGGCACAGTTGGCAACCTTGTCTCCGGAGTAGCATCTGCCTCCGGCGGGACTAGATTCGTCCAGCCAGGCCTCGACGGGGCTGCCCTTGGCCGCTCCCTACTCCTAGGTTCGTAGTTCGTTCTCGAGCTTTGCTGGGCCCTGGCATAGCTGCCCGTACCATCTCCATCATTCGCATGGTGTGAGCGCTGCCTTGGGTTGGAACGCTCCTCCCAATTGCTCCCATTCAAGATCGCGTCAAGCTTCCGCATCATTAAGTCGGATTTGGCATCCAACCTTTTTTCCAGGCTAGTCATCGTATGGGCGTAGGTATTATCATGATCGTTCAACAAACGCTCGACCTCTCTTGTCATCCTAGCCTCTCTTTCCTCAGACTCCTTGTTTGCCTGTGCCAGGCTCTCCGCCAGGCATTGATCGGTGTTGCGAATCAATTGAGCCTGATCAACCCTCGCCTGCGACTTCACGTGCGTTAGTTCGTCTCTCAGATTCTCTCGACCCTGGTGGGCTCTCTCGTCAACTTGATCTATTCTCTTGGTCATGTCCCGTCTCAGTTCATCCAGACCATTCATTACGCCAGCGAACATGTCACTTATATCGCCAGTTGCCCCAAATGGCGGGGTTAGTCCCAAAGAAGTTGAGGTCAACTGCGGCTGCAGCCTGGTACTTGATGACGCACCGCCTTTTTGCTTGCTCATCGACGTCATCAATCTGTCGAACGTTGATGACGCTCCCATCGTTATCCCATCTGACATGGGCCTGGTCGGCGAGGCGGACGACGCCTTTCCGATCATGTCGTTTCATGGGCACGGTGTGAAGTTCACGTCCGGGTGGGTTATCTCCGGGTGGTCATAACCTGAAGATAAACCTTCAGTTCGTAGTGACGCCATACGCTCATCGTACAAAGACTTCCAGCTCTTCTTGGCCTTCGAACCCGGTTGTTTTACTGAGTCTTTTCTCACGCGGTTTCTTTAGTTAGGGAGATCGAACGACGTAGCTACTCCCTATATAAAAACTTTTTGCTGTCCGGAAAGTCTCGGATATCCAAAAGTTTAGGGGTCTATAGTATTGGTCGAAAATCGATAATATTCGACAAATTTGGGTGTTTCTTTCGGTCTAATTAGGAGATAAGTAATATATAATAAGGATAATAACCTATTAGTAGTCGTTAATGAATAGTACTAACCCTCCTTTGCACCAAAAGACCCGAATTAGGACCCTTAACTTGGAAATTTATAATCGATGGAGGGTACAATCGGACCGCGCCAATCGTGCCCCCACCACTTAAATTTGTTGAAATAGTACCCAAAAGATACCAAAGATGTTTCAACGATACCCACCAGTCGTTTTGGATGCTGTCCCTGATGTCCTTGTTGAGTGTGAAACACGTCGGTCAGCTTGCCACTCTACCCTCCGGCCACCGGCAAAATCACCATTAACGTGCTTAAATACTCAAATTACACACAAGGGAGGGTATCCAACCCTTCACCAAAACACACAATCTTTCTATCAGAAATGATATAAATCAATCTGAAACAACAACAAACAGGAAGGTCAGACGACATCTCGTCCGGAACTAACATATAAACTGTCACTTTATGTTTTTTACTGTTTTTGGTCTTTTTTGGATTTTTTACTGTTTTTTTGTGCTTTTTTGTTTTCAAATAAATTTGTTTTTGACTTTTTCTTGGTTATACACCATTTTTCTTTGGTTTTACACTCTCTCTTTAATTGTTTTTGGTCCTGGACCTAGGGACAGGCGGGCTCTAGATTTCCCACCTAACCCTCCTGCCCCCGGAGTTTTCGATGTTAACTAAGTTAACAAGCTAAATAGTACTAGGCGGAGGGTACGCACCTTCCCCCCAGTACAATAACGGTCATTAAGGCCTCCAACTCGGGCTTACGCCCGGAGCGGAGGGTTCGTCAATGAAACGCTTGCTGATCACGATGGTCTTATGCCTTTGACAGGCCCACCCAGGAGCGCCATAAAAACGTCTATGTAACATTCGCCCAAATACTACACAGCGACGGAGTGTAGAAAAAGTACCTAATAACGACTGGCAGGCGTCAGTTACTTTAATCCTACTCGTTTTTCACCGTCTCGACCTTGCCAGTTGATTTTCTGGTCTGTCTAGGGCTAAGTAAAAAGTTACTATTTTTAGGCCATCAGTCAAACGACTTTTGATCAGCTTTCGTTTACATGCGAACACAACCACATAGCTGAGTCTCGGATCCTCAGACTACGTGATTGCTATTAAAAACACGGCTCGAATACCCTATTTTAATATGTTTTTGTGTGACAGTTCTATATTAAATCCAATGGAGATGGATTGACCCTTTCTTCTTTCTAGCTACTCATATTCTAAAATATCAAGTCATACCGGTGTTAATTCAAAGTTTTACGACATCCAAGTAGCTACAAAGTCAGTTTCATATAGTCCTTTCACATACAAGAGTCTCTGGGGGACCAAGCTTCCGCTCCCGTAATCTTCCCGAGATAACGTCCTTATCTCTCTCAATTTTTGGCACGGGATGGTTCCGTGGAATATTCCTTCCCCACTGAAGCTTCCTTTTCCACTAATTTCCACTGCTAAGGTTCTTATCGTGTGTTATTCTTATCGTGTGTTATTGTTATCGATAGAGGTAAACAGTTGTTACAACACCTACAGAATTTCTATTTCACTTGCGCTAACGTGCTGACTGAGCCAACATACATCAGCTACAGTGGGCAGAGTACTCTCGAATTATTCTTCACAAAATGTTTCTGCAATCAAAGAACGAAGCCCAGGGCACAGTCTTCTCAAGTGAGTGTGTATTTGCCTAATACACCCACCGAGGTCTTCGTCTTCTTTTAGGTGTCCTGCGATTGCTCGAGCTGTCCTACTAAGTAGCTCGAGGCAACCTCTGATCGAAAATTTCTAAAGTCTATGAAAAAGCTCCCCCACACCTGGAACACTTTTCTTCCCAAGTGAGTGTGTATTTGCCTAATACACCCACCGAGGTCTTCTTTTATTTGTTCCCGGATTTCTTGAGCTTTCCTATCATGTAGCTCAAGGCAACCACACAACCAAAATCACAATCAAAAGAAATTTTGTTCGGGTACTTCTGATACACCCGATCTAGAATCCAAAGTTGATCACGAATTTCCGGGTCAAAATGGGCTCCTATGATCCTAATAAGCACGCCTAATATCCTAAAATGATCTTAATTGAATGGATATTTTCCGTTTCCCAAATTGCCACAGAAGGTTTCCTCATGTTTCTAACAAGGAGGGTTGTTAGGAGGTTTAAGTCACTCCGGAGGGTTACTTCGGAGGGTTCTTCCAAAACTTTCAAATTTTTGAAAAGGGCCTCCAACTAGCTTAAGAAAGCGTCAAAACAAGCTGAGTCCTCTATGGGGGGTTGTTTTTAACTTCTTCGGAGGGTCTCGTGGAAAATCTCCACCAAGAAAGGTTGCTAAAGCGCTCAAGTCACTCCGGAGGGTTACTCCGGAGGGTTCCGCAAAAATCAAGAAAACGGGTTATTTTACCGCAATAAAGCCTCTGAATGCGGTGTAACTTGCTTAAAACCAGGTTGGTTGACACGGTCAACCTTACCAGCAGGATAAAAAGGTGTTTTGATAAAATTCTCTGCCGCTCGGAGGGTTACCTAGAATTTGGACCCTCCGAACCAACAAATTCTAAAAAAAATTTTTCTTTTCCGAGATTATCAACCCAAAAACGGTTGCGGTCCGGAGAAGTGGTTCAAAACATCGACTTATGGTACAAAAATTATCCCGATCGGTTGGCTAGTCTTTGAGAAATTGCCAAAAACGTGTTTGTCCAAATGGCCTTTTTTTACCACCTATTTGGTTCTGAGAAACCTTTTCCGCAATTCCTATTGAAAGTGCCTAAAAATAATTGAAACGAGCGTAGTAGCCCTGTACAGCACTGGAATTATGCAGAAAACCGGACCAAAATTGGTTTGGAGACAAAATTTTGGCCAATAACTATCAGATTTGGACCCTCCGATTCCTTCCTTTTCCAATCCTTAAGTCGTTAGCTCTATCCACGGAGCTAATCGGAGGGTTACTCAAGAATTTTTCTAAAAGCCGAGCACGTTATGCTAGCACGCTCCTAACACAAAAAATTTTATTGCACTAACTCTAAAAACTCAAAAACTCGATCCCCAAAACAGATTGACAAAATTCAGAAAATTATCGAAATTTTGATCGAAAAGTTTTGTTTTTTTTCAACTTTAACTGAGTCTTTTCTCACGCGGTTTCTTTAGTTAGGGGGATCGAACGGCGTAGCTACTCCCTATATAAAAACTTTTTGCTGTCCGGAAAGTCTCGGATATCCAAAAATTTAGGGGTCTATAGTTTGGTCGAAAATCGATAATTTTCGACAAAATTTGGGTGTTTCTGGGGTCTAATTAGGAGATAAGTAATATATAATAAGGATTATAACCTATTAGTAGTCGTTAATGAGGTCTTCTAATATTCCAACGACTACTTATAGGCTACCACTTCGTCAGGCAGTGTCTTTACCTTCTTAGTCGTAAAGGTGCTCGGTGTCGTCTCCTTTCTTCGAGACTCGGCCTCGTTCATCAGACGTGCTCGACTGGCCTTGACACCCGAAAGCGCCTCTTCGTGGCGGGGATGTTTCGCGTCCGCCACTGCATCCCAAAACTGAGTGCAATCCGACTTGAAGTGTCCTTCCAAATTACAGAAGAAGCACCTCGGACCATATTTCATGATGAACCCTCTGACGTACTCTTCGTGATCCTCATCGATCGCGTCGACGTCGTCGAGAAAGTAGCGTATTGCCTTCATGTTCTGTTTGCATGCAGAACACGCGGAAACGTGATGGTCCATCGAACCACAATTCGCACAAGACCTCCTCTTATCCATGTCATCGCGAGGTTTGTACCAACTGGAGTTCACACCAGTGTTTGTCCCGCTATAGTTACCATAATTGCTGTAACGGTTTTGCTCCCTCGGTTTTATGAGTAAAAACTCGCGTGATTTCATACGCAAATAATCGGGCGTGGGTACCTGGTCAAGTGACAGGGTGAAGTGTGTGGCCAACATCGTTTTGAACTCCTCACTCTTTACTCCGTCCATGAACTTCGAAGCAAACGCCAAGTTTCGCTCGGATATTCTCTCATCGGGATTGCTTCTCCTCCTAAGCAATTCAAGGTCGTCCGAAAATTTGTCTATGGATTCGTCATCTCTTTGACGCCTCTTTTCGAACTTCACCATGGCCTGGTGCCCTTGTACTCCAGAGCCGAAACGATTCAGCAGGATGTCGAATATCTTGCGAGCGCTGTCTCTCTCATTGTCTCTTTTCGCCATTGCACAATTTAGTGCAGTACCCTCCAGGTTGCTTGTTAGCGCGCTGCACTCTTGTTTCTTGGAGAGACTCTCTTCCTCAAAGTGTAACTTCATCACTTCTATCCAAGTATCAATGCAGCCCTCTGACTCGTCTTTGTATGACTTCGGCTTTTTCAGTGTCCTTCTTGACCTCTCTCCTCTCTCGGTTGACTTCGAGAGTTTGGTGATGAATGTCTCAAGAGATCTGTTCAGAGGCTCAAAGATCGAGGCATACATCGTCGTGTCCTGTGAGACTGTAGTCAGATCTGGCACTGAACTGACTTGTGGCACAGTTGGCAACCTTGTCTCCGGAGTAGCATCTGCCTCCGGCGGGACTAGATTCGTCCAGCCAGGCCTCGACGGGGCTGCCCTTGGCCGCTCCCTACTCCTAGGTTCGTAGTTCGTTCTCGAGCTTTGCTGGGCCCTGGCATAGCTGCCCGTACCATCTCCATCATTCGCATGGTGTGAGCGCTGCCTTGGGTTGGAACGCTCCTCCCAACTGCTCCCATTCAAGATCGCGTCAAGCTTCCGCATCATTAAGTCGGATTTGGCATCCAACCTTTTTTCCAGGCTAGTCATCGTATGGGCGTAGGTATTATCATGAACGTTCAACAAACGCTCGACCTCTCTTGTCATCCTAGCCTCTCTTTCCTCAGACTCCTTGTTTGCCTGTGCCAGGCTCTCCGCCAGGCATTGATCGGTGTTGCGAATCAATTGAGCCTGATCAACCCTCGCCTGCGACTTCACGTGCGTTAGTTCTTCTCTCAGATTCTCTCGACCCTGGTGGGCTCTCTCGTCAACTTGATCTATTCTCTTGGTCATGTCCCGTCTCAGTTCATCCAGACCATTCATTACGCCAGCGAACATGTCACTTATATCGCCAGTTGCCCCAAATGGCGGGGTTAGTCCCAAAGAAGATGAGGTCAACTGCGGCTGCAGCCTGGTACTTGATGACGCACCGCCTTTTTGCTTGCTCATCGACGTCATCAATCTGTCGAACGTTGATGACGCTCCCATCGTTATCCCATCTGACATGGGCCTGGTCGGCGAGGCGGACGACGCCTTTCCGATCATGTCGTATCATGGGCACGGTGTGAAGTTCACGTCCGGGTGGGTTATCTCCGGGTGGTCATAACCTGAAGATAAACCTTCAGTTCGTAGTGACGCCATACGCTCATCGTACAAAGACTTCCAGCTCTTCTTGGCCTTCGAACCCGGTTGTTTTACTGAGTCTTTTCTCACGCGGTTTCTTTAGTTAGGGAGATCGAACGACGTAGCTACTCCCTATATAAAAACTTTTTGCTGTCCGGAAAGTCTCGGATATCCAAAAGTTTAGGGGTCTATAGTTTTGGTCGAAAATCGATAATATTCGACAAAATTTGGGTGTTTCTTGGGTCTAATTAGGAGATAAGTAATATATAATAAGGATAATAACCTATTAGTAGTCGTTAATGAATAGTACTAACCCTCCTTTGCACCAAAAGACCCGAATTAGGACCCTTAACTTGGAAATTTATAATCGATGGAGGGTACAATCGGACCGCGCCAATCGTGCCCCCACCACTTAAATTTGTTGAAATAGTACCCGAAAGATACCAAAGATGTTTCAACGATACCCACCAGTCGTTTTGGATGCTGTCCCTGATGTCCTTGTTGAGTGTGAAACACGTCGGTCAGCTTGCCACTCTACCCTCCGGCCACCGGCAAAATCACCATTAACGTGCTTAAATACTCAAATTACACACAAGGGAGGGTATCCAACCCTTCACCAAAACACACAATCTTTCTATCAGAAATGATATAAATCAATCTGAAACAACAACAAATAGGAAGGTCAGACGACATCTCGTCTGGAACTAACATATAAACTGTCACTTTATGTTTTTTACTGTTTTTGGTCTTTTTTGGATTTTTTACTGTTTTTTTGTGCTTTTTTGTTTTCAAATAAATTTGTTTTTGACTTTTTCTTGGTTATACACCATTTTTCTTTGGTTTTACACTCTCTCTTTAATTGTTTTTGGTCCTGGACCTAGGGACAGGCGGGCTCTAGATTTCCCACCTAACCCTCCTGCCCCCGGAGTTTTCGATGTTAACTAAGTTAAAAAGCTAAATAGTACTAGGCGGAGGGTACGCACCTTCCCCCCAGTACAATAACGGTCATTAAGGCCTCCAACTCGGGCCTACGCCCGGAGCGGAGGGTTCGTCAATGAAACGCTTGCTGATCATGATGGTCTTATGCCTTTGACAGGCCCACCCAGGAGCGCCATAAAAACGTCTATGTAACATTCGCCCAAATACTACACAGCGACGGAGCGTAGAAAAAGTACCTAATAACGACTGGCAGGCGTCAGTTACTTTAATCCTACTCGTTTTTCACCGTCTCGACCTTGCCAGTTGATTTTCTGGTCTGTCTAGGGCTAAGTAAAAAGTTACTATTTTTAGGCCATCAGTCAAATGACTTTTGATCAGCTTTCGTTTACATGCGAACACAACCACATAGCTGAGTCTCGGATCCTCAGACTACGTGATTGCTATTAAAAACACGGCTCGAATACCCTATTTTAATATGTTTTTGTGTGACAATTCTATATTAAATCCAATGGAGATGGATTGACCCTTTCTTCTTTCTAGCTACTCATATTCTAAAATATCAAGTCATACCGGTGTTAATTCAAAGTTTTACGACATCCAAGTAGCTACAAAGTCAGTTTCATATAGTCCTTTCACATACAAGAGTCTCTGGGGGACCAAGCTTCCGCTCCCGTAATCTTCCCGAGATAACGTCCTTATCTCTCTCAATTTTTGGCACGGGAGGGTTCCGTGGAATATTCCTTCCCCACTGAAGCTTCCTTTTCCACTAATTTCCACTGCTAAGGTTCTTATCGTGTGTTATTGCCACGATGAGAGGCTTCGTTTCTCTCGTTCTTTCGTGCGACTGTTTTCTGCTATCTCTGTCGTTGTTGTTCTGTTTTTTCGTCCCTTCCAGTCAAAATGGCCGTCTTTTTGTATTTCTCAGAAATACTGACCCGTCAATCGAAATTTAAAAAAAATTAAAATTTTCGGAATATCTAGACCCCCCTTCGCAGCATTTTTTTGTTGCTAAGGCCTTTAGTCCTCGCTTCCTGTGTCGCCGGAAGGTTGCGCTGTGCCAATCCGGCAGAATGGCACATGTCTAGCTGATCACTTGGTTATACTGGGAGGCAATTTTAATTGCCGAACCGACACTGGCGATATAGGTAAACAGTTTTTTCAACACCTACAGAATTTCTATTTTACTAGCGCTAACGTGCCGACTGAGCAAAATACATCAGCTACAACGGGCAGAGTACTCTCGATTTATTCTTCACAAAATGTTTCTGCAATCAAGAATTAGTGACAAAAACTGTGCTGAAACCGGCTACAAAACACTTCATGATCACACTTGAGCTGCAAATCTGTAACCTTCGCCCGGAAGTGTATATCGACGGAAAATAAAACTAAGCTATAAGACGACTGGCCAACGTCTAAACAAAGCCATTTCTTTTGGTGGTCTTTCTAACATCGGGTCGACAAAAATGTTAATGCTTTCGGCTTCGGTCAAAACACTCAAATTAAACTAATTATATGCCAGAATAGTGAGCTCATGGCTGGGTCTCAGTATCCCCATACCACGAGGTCACTCCTAAATACAGGGCTACTACTATTTATTATATTACTATTGTTTTTGTTCAGTAGATAAAAATCATCATCTCAATCGAAGATGGATCAACCTTTTCCCTCAATTCCTAGCTTCTCATTATCGGAAAAGAATCTAAATGTAAATTAAATTCAATTCAGGACATAAACAGGAAGCTAAAAGTTAGTTTGAAATAGTTTGAGTTCAAGTCTCAAGATCCCTCCGGATTCCTGAATCCGAGGAAATAACACTCTTATTTCCTCTCCGGAAGGCTGGTTTCCACCCTTCACCGTTGGTGTGAATGGCTTTGCAACGATTGTAGCGACACAATTGTTGGAACTCGGAGCGGTCTCTGCTAATACTCTGTCATATTTTTTTATTTCTTGTCGTCGTTTTTCTCGCAACTATCGTTGTTGTTGTTTTCGCAACTTCTGTCGTTGCTCTTGTTTATTTTGAATTTCTTCCTGGCCGTTTTTGACGTTTCTCGGAAATCTGACGTCATCATTCGAAAGTGTAAAAATTTAAAAAACCAGATTATTCTGACCTTCACAATTTGTCTAATCGTTCCAATAACGTCGCTAATCTGCTAAAACTGCCAATTTTCAAGGTCAGCAGCTAATAACTCGAAATGGGCTTTTTTGGCAATTCTGGTCGAATATCACATACTCCCCGGACAGCCCGGCCAATGCCCCATTGAATCTCGTAGTCTTCGTAAAAATGGTACAGTGCCATCGAACAGAATTTACAAAATGCACGAAATCACTTTTATCCACGTCATATCAACTCACTGCAGAATATAAATGGCATCATACTACACTACTATAGTCTTCCAAATTTTTTCACTAATCTGCAATTTCGAGGATATGACTTAAGATAAAACATCTTTTCTGACTTCCAATGTCAATGCCCTGATTTAAAACTTTTTCTCGTAGGTTTTAAAAGGTGTTAGTTTGCAGGACAGTCCTGCCAACCAGCAAGCTAAAATTATCCTACTATGCCTAGAGGTAAACAGTTGTTACAACACCTACAGAATTTCTATTTCACTTGCGCTAACGTGCCGACTGAGCCAACATACATCAGCTACAACGGGCAGAGTACTCTCGAATTATTCTTCAAAAAATGTTTCTGCAATCAAGAATTAGTGACAAAAACTGTGCTGAAACCGGCTGCAAAACACTTCATGATCACACTTGAGCTGCAAATCTGTAACATTCGCCGGAAGCACATATCGACGCAAAATAAAGCTAAGCTATAAGACGACTGGCCAACGTCTAAACAAAGCTCTACATGCTTTTCACCGTCTCTATCAAAGCCAGTTCTTTTGGTGGTCTTTCTAACATCGGGTCGACAAAAACGTTACTGCTTTCGGCTTTGGTCAAAACACTCAAATTAAACTAATCATATGCAAGAATAGTGAGCTCATGGCTGGGTCTCATTATCCCCAGACCACGAGGTCACTCCTAAAAACAGGGCTACTACTATTTATTATATTACTATTGTTTTTGTTCAGTAGATAAAAATCATCATCTCAATCGAAGATGGATGAACCCTTTCCCTCAATTCCTTGCTTCTCATTATCGGAAAAGAAACTAAATGTTAATTAAATTCAATTCAGGACATAACCAGGAAGCTAAAAGTTAGTTTGAAATAGTTTGAGTTCAGGTCTCAAGACCCCTCCGGATTCCTGAATCCGAGGAAATAACACTCTTATTTCCTCTCCGGAAGGCTGGTTTCCACCCTTCACCGTTAGTGTGAATGGCTTTGCAACGATTGTAGCGACACAATCGTTGCAACTCGGAGCGGTCTCTGCTAATACTCTGTCGTATTTTTCTATTTCTTGTCGTCGTTTTTCTCGCAGCTATCGTTGTTGTTGTTCTCGCAATTTCTGTCGTTGCTCTTGTTCCTTTTGAACTTCTTCCAAAATGGCCGTTTTTGATGCTTCTCGGAAATCTGACGTCATCATTCGAAAATTTAAAAATTTAAAATACCAGATTATTCTGACCTTCACAGTTTGTCTAATCGTTCCAATAACGTCGCTAATCTGCTAAAACTGCCAATTTTTAAGGTCAGCAGCTAATAACTCGAAATGGGCTTTTTTGGCAATTCTGGTCGAATATCACATACTCCCCGGACAGCCCGGCCAATGCCCCATTGAATCTCGTAGTCTTCGTAAAAATGGTACAGTGCCATCGAACAGAATTTACAAAATGCACGAAATCACTTTTATCCACGTCATATCAACTCACTGCAGATTATAAATGGCATCATACTACACTACTATAGTCTTCCAAATTTTTTCACTAATCTGCACTTTCGAGGATATGACTTAAGATAAAACATCTTTTCTGACTTCCAATGTCAATGCCCTGATTTAAAACTTTTTCTCGTAGGTTTTAAAAGGTGTTTGTTTGCAGGACAGTCCTGTCAAGCAGCAAGCTAAAATTAAGTGCTTCTTCCCTTCGAAAATTTTAGTTGTTATTGGTCCTGAATATTAAAATTTAGGAACTCTGTGGTTAGAAAGAACAATGAAAAATTATCCCTCTTCAAGAGATTACCCAAGTCTTTCATGTCACCAGTCGTCCTAGTTGAATAAAAACAGTCATGCAGGCTGGAATATTTAAATATACCCTTCACTCAAGCCTTTCTAAATAAATAGTAAGTGTCTCTAAAGGCACTAACTAAAATCAAAATGCAAATTTATAAATGCAAGAAGTTCTTTAATGTTCAAAACTCAACTAAATGTTTCAATTACAATTTGGTTATTAGTTTCTCGCTTGAGATTTTTGTCACTTACAAAACAACTCTCAGTTTTAACTTCTTCTCTTTCGTCACTTTTTTGTTTCTTCTTTTTTCGTCGTTTAGAAATTCTAAAACTTCTAAGTTATTCTAATTTTCTTAATTGTTGCATCTTGTTCTCAGGCCATTTGTCAATGTTCTATCTCCTCATCCTGCAACATTGACTTTCAGTTTCTGTGTCTTGCAACACATCGGTAGCTATTCTGACGCTGTTGGAAGCAATCCTCCAACACTTCTGCTCTTCTACTCTTTGTTTACAACAAGGTAGGGGATCAACGTTAAATTATCTGTTCCTGCAGAAGCTGTTGTGAAGACACAACACCACGTTTCTCTCCAAATCTTCCCACAACATCTCTGCTTTTTCCCTTCCATTTGTTCACTCATCCTGGTCGTTCTTTTTACGGCGGTGGTCACTGCCTTCCGATGAGTTACAAAAGCTCGCTTGAAAGCTCCTGCTCCAATGTCCAGCTGATACGTATTGTACACTCTGCTGTGCTTCGACATATGCTTCTTGGCGTGTTCGTACAACCATGCAGTCATGTTGGCTCTAAGCCATTACATCAGTCGTCTTCTGGCACATATCTTTTTCATCTTTATCGGAATGTTCAGAATCTTGCACATTGTCTCAAAAAGATCTAAATCTGTTAGGCAGTCAATTCCTGCAATTGTTCTCTCGTTGGCGCCTCCTGTTTATTATTCTCCTTCACATGAGCTTCCAGCCATCGTATTGCCATCATAACTCCCACTTCACTATCGTTATGGACCGTGATGAGTCTGGTAAACCCATGGAGAGCAGCTCTCCACAGTCCCAGATGAACACCAGATTATTACGCCCGGGGTATCACCATGTCTGCAGCAAGCAATGGCAGGGAAATTCATCATCTGTTGACATGATGCTCCTCCAATTACGCTTTCCCAAAGCTTCCAGTAGTTGTTCCACTTCCATCATCACTCGGTGCATTTCATCATTCTCTTCTACTGCACTGTATTCCGTAACGGTTGATCCTTTCTGTTTTTGTCTTTCAAAGTCACTGAAGTTCCCACTGACGTACCCCATGAACTTCTTTCCCAATATCGATTCTAACTCCTCCTTGGTTCTCTCTGGAACTGCTGAGAACATCTTGCACAGTAATTCTCAAGTTTTTTCTGACATTCTCGCTAGTCTTATGCTTCTTGGCACCGAGAAGGTTGATCCACGATCGTTCTCGTACTTTTTACATCCAAAGCTACAAAATGCACTGGTTATCTGCTCTTGCTCATTGGAGCTAATGTTGATCCCACCAAATATCGCGCTCTCGATGATCTGCGATAAGTTTCACTGTGTCGGATGTTCATTTCCGCCTCGATCGCTTCCCTCCATTTTCCTATGTGCTTTTGCTTAGTCTGCAAAACTCCTGGGAACACTTCTACACTGATGGCCGTGGCCATCTCATGTTTCTGTTCTAGATTCAATAGTGACTCTAGAGAACCAAACATGCTGTAGAATCCTAGAGAAGTCACAAGATTCACCTCGGTTCCTCCATGGTAATCTGCAATCAGTTCCGTTTCCGTTTTCGCTTTATCGCAATGTTCCCAAACAATATTGTCAACTGCTTGTGTTGTTTCTCCAGGGTTTTCACGCATTCTAGATCTCCACAAACGTGACCTTCCAGTCCACAGACTTCTGCCATACAGCTACCAGGTTAAACACAGTCCTTTGGTCCCCAGCCACGCAATTCTACTTTATCCTCTCCGTTGCTCTTAGAGGCTGTTGTCATCACGTTATAGATGATATTAAGATCACGCAGGTTACAGTCTGAAATTAGTTCCCTCTGTACATCTTGCGTTGCACGTAGTATCGAATCAGCGTTGGGACTAGGACACCATGATTGTCTCATCAGTTCCCACACCACCATCAAGCTCGTTCTCAGTAATTCATCTCAGAATCCCAATCCAAACTCTACTCGTTTGTCGGATTCTGGCACTGAAGGTGCAGCCATTTTTCTCCCAAGACTAGTGCCGGCCTGGTCTGCTGATTAGCAGCGCTTCTTATTTTCGCACTTCTAGAAGTCCAGAATCTTAGCAACACTGCTTGCTTGTAATCAAAGAAGCAATCGCGTATGTCTTCATTTAGGAATGGATTGTACGCTATCCCTATGTTTCCTGACACGTAGCTGTAGGACTTCTTCCTTATCGGTCCACAGCAGTCACTGGAATTCGACAGTGCTCCCATAGATTCCTTAGTGAGCCTCAGCTCTTTGTTTGAGAACCTCCTGATTTCGTCTATTTTACTCATGGGTTCTAGCGCCACGGGTTCTTTCATGTTCACTCTCATTGGTTTGCTTTGATGCACATCCAGCAGTGCTAGCAAGAGTAAGGCTTTCGCTCGCGTATGCCTTCTGCCTCAGGGTGGTGCCTTGCATCATCGTCTCCAAATAACCTTCCACGGCACTTTTGTCTTCCAGAGCCATTTAGTGTCCTCTGGCCGAGTTTCGGTACTCCAACATTTTCATGTATCCACTGGCGAGCTCATCTGTTGACACAGTCTCCGACACTGTCAGTCGGTTTTATTCCACTGGGACTAGCTGTCCTACAACACTTCCCTTTCCGTGGTTCATGGGAGACGGTTTAAAGTCTTTCATGGTACTCTCTCCATATTGGCTGAGTACTTCCATTTCTAATGTTGCTACAGTCAGAGTGCGGTCACTCCTTTTGGATTTATAACCGATTGATTTTATCCCTACCACGAAAATGGGTTGCACCAGTCATCGCTACATCAGTCAAAATTCTGTCCCAGGCAATCGATCATCACCTTGTCCCAAATCCATAGCTTCGTCGACTCGTTTTCTTTTCGCTGAGTTGACAGCTTTTATCGAGATTTCAGAATCCACCTTTGTGTTTCCCGCTTTCCTCAATACCACCTTGCTGCCCAGCTTCATCTTCATTTCCTTGATCTTATCAATCACCAACTTTGATCGCATCGTTCCTTTCCTGGTTCTTGACAGATATACCACTTCTCCTTTATTTTGTTGCGGCGTCATCTTGATAGGAGAGTTTGCCTCACTTTCGTCAGTGGCTGAGTCGACCAACAACTCACTCAATCTCCCTTCACCCTCGTCGAGTTTGTCAAGGACGTCCCGCATTATTGGACTGGGTTCCGTAGCTCTGAACTACTGTCCAGACTTCTTCCATGAAGGCCACTCTATCCAATCTACATCCCGTCCTATTTTCATGGTCTCGGTGATGCACCTCCCACTCTTCTTCGGTAAACGTTCCCAAGAAGGGTTCTCTGGCAGTGCCTTCTATTCTTCTTCTTTTTGGTGATTCCATGAGGAGTCTTCGTTCGTTGTCTTTAGAATTGCCCGGAGAGCTGCTCTCCGGCAAATTCCGGTTCATTTCTATAAAGGCCGATGGAGGTTCCAGTGTCGAAATAACTTCGTTTGCTGGCTCATTAGTTTCCAACGCATCCGTGTCGTTTTCAAAATCACTGAGGAAATTGAAATCTAGATTGGATACTCCTCCTGTCGATGCCTTATCGTCTTCCTTCTCAGCTTGATTGGGATCCTGATGTATAGGTTTCTCCGATCGACGGCTTCCTCCCTGCACATCATCTCCTTCTGATTTCTATTTTGAATTTGAGGGCCCTTGCTCTTCAGTTCTGGCCACTTCCGGAAATTTCGGTATGACTAGCCTGCCAGCTGACTGATCTTCCTCCTCTCCATAAACTATTTTGATCTCTTCATAGCCGAAGGGTCCTAGGAAGGTTCTCGTCTGTAGTGTTCCTCCCACCGTTAACTCTGGTTTCACACTCGCCAAGCCAGGGAGGCCTCAGGTAATTCAGCTCTGCCTCTCATCCTCATAGGCGCTAAATTCAGTTCTGCCCATTCCTTGTCAAATATCCAGGCTTCGGAGTCGCTGCATTGCTTATTCGCCTTCTCGTTGCTTGATCCGTGTAAGCAAATCGCGTATGCTGTAACACTGCGGCGTTTCTGCCCATAAAACACGGATCCATCGTTTCCGAGAATTTCGCTACCCTCCTTTCATTGTTTTCAAACGCTCTCAACCTAAGAGTTTGCACTGCGGAGACTGCTCCGAGTAACATCCTTCTTATCAGAGGGAATTCAGGGATTTCCTCTGGCAGCTTCTTGTAATCGCCCCAACTTTTCGTCTCTTCTCTCACCTTGTGGTATGCTTCTGACCTCGCAATTTGTCTTGTCATAGGACCTTAGATTCCAGAGCTTTGGGAATACTTCAATGTGCCCTCTGTCCACTTCTTCCATACGATCACGGAAGTGATTGTCGAAGTTGACTACCGCCGTTTCTGGCTCCGATATCTTTGCGAACAACAGATCTTCGCTCATGAGTTCTCGCAATGCGTGCTGCTCACACCAATTCAGCGCACATCCTTCCACTGCCGATATGAGGTTCAGGTGCAGCACCGACCTCCTGTATGCTTCCACCTTAACATCAGGGAACGCAAACGTGACTGCTGGTCCATATATCACTGTCACAAACTCCGTGGCTCCTCTGATCAATGCTAAGGGATCGGTCCTCATAGCTAAGCTCAGATCAGTTAGCAGGGGCATGCTCCCAGCATGTCGTCGCACGTCTTCTTCCCTCTCAATCGTCTCATGCTCTCCTGTTCCAAAGCGATTCTGTTGCAGGAAGTACTGGTTTAGAGTATGTCTCAAATCTCTTATCTTATTCCAGGAATCCGTGGCTCGCTTCACATCGAATCTCCTCACTTTCTCTCTCATCTGCTCTGGGTAGCGCGTCATGTCCATCAGTCCTCCCAAGTTTCCATGCGTTATCCATGGAAGTCCATCCAATCGCAAGTTTTGAACTCCCTCGGTGAGCAGTACCACCGGTCCTTTCACAAAGTTTTCTGCTCCAAATGTCACAAGCAAGGCTAGTAGCTCAACGATCGACAGGAATTCCTCTATCAAATATCGAGAAAGCGTGGGGTAAATTTTCGACAGGAAGGACGCGGTCCATCCGAATCCTAGCCCTTCTAGCATGCTGTCAGTCCGGTCAAAGCCTTCATCACCCCTCCCTTCCTGAGTCCAGAAAGTTTCCAGGGTAACTTGGCACACTCTGTTCACAAACTCGGCTGATTTTTCCTCAGCGTTATCGGCCAGGATCACCTCCTTCACTAAGTAGGCATGGATCTTCCTGATAATTACTGGGCCTTGCTCGAAAGCATCCGCACCCAATGCCGCTACTCGAGGGGTTAGGTGTAGCCACTGCTTAGCCTCTGGTTTGGTTCTCAAAACAATCGCTTTCAAGTGAGCTCTGGTCTCCTTGGAGTTCTTTCTTCTCTCTCCTTCCTCCTTTGTGTCCATTCCTCGGAAACATAAATCGTTCGACATCGCTACGATTACTCAATGGTCGCCATCTATTCCTGGCTTCAATTTGAGCTGTCGACTGAAGTTGGACAGATCCAACCCCAGCACTTCGTCCAACACTAGCATGTGTAGTGAATGGTCCTTGAATCCTCTCATCGCATTCGAGATATCCGACCACACCGCAGGTAATTCAGCGCTGAGTGGTCTCAGATTCTCCATCTCTGTCTCGCGATTTGGGGCCGATATGATCACATCATCTTTCCCTTCCGAGAGCAAAGCCACAATCGCATTCACGAACTTCAGTCCATCCGGGAGACGTGCATACCCCGGAGACAGCGCGAACACGGCTCTCGCTGTTATCTTAGTGAAGGCACCCTCTTTCAGGGTATCTACTACTTCACCCATTGACTCGAGGATAACTTTTATCTCTGGCCATACAGCGCTTTCGGCCGTGGAAGATTCTCTGAGTCTGCTCAGGAAACCCCTACTATGTAGATGGTCGTTGATGCCAGCGAACACGATTGTGATCGGGTGCATGTCTGTCTGTCTTTGTACCCCAATTGCCATTGACGCGGACTGCATTAGATCTAGGTCGACCGCTGCCAGTATTATAACATCGGGTCAAAACAGAGAGTTGGAGGTATATGCGAAGTCTGAACTCGCGACTACCATAATCTCAACCTTCCTCATTTCTGCCGTGTCGTATGCAGCAAAGCTAGTTTCATATTTCTTTATCGCCTTCAACCCACCGTGTCTCTGAACATCACCTTCTTGATTCGCTTGCTTCGGGTACGCTCTTTCTTTCACGTGGCCTGGGGGTGCTTTCACCTACCTGAACATCTTTACATGTTGTCCAATTGGTGCCCTCGTCATCAGGAATCTTCCAGGTCTTTCTTCTCGATTTCCTTCATCGTGTTTCAGTCTCAAGTCTTGTAACGGTCTTGCATTCACTGAACCCATTGTATTGTTCGAGGGCAGTCAATCTAGATCGGCAAACTTTAAGGCAGTCTAGAGCTGAAGTTTATGCCAGCAGCTATTAACCAGTCCACGCCTGTTATCGAGTACAGTACGCTGACAGATAACCTCGCTCCGTTCAGCATCCTCATGGCATCTGCTGCGAAGCTCACCGTATGAAGGTTCAGTTTCATCAGATCATCCTTGTATATGTGCCAGGGAGAAGGTATGGGCCTCGACCACATCAAAGAGCTCCTATCAGGGCTTCTTTCCTCTCGGACTGGTACTCGTCATCTCCGATCTCGCATCCGATCTGGAGGTGCTGGTCGTCTCCGCTGTCGGGTTGACAGGCCCTAATATTCGACAACGATTGATGGCTCTCATCGTGGGCGCTTCCCCCAATCGATCTTGTACGTCTGTTCTTTGACCTGGCTCGCTAGAGCTCTGCGGCCTATAATTCGTCACGGCCGGGACCGTTCCCAAACGTGTATCCAGGTTAGGAGGCACAAAGTTTGAAATTGCCGGTTCATTTGATGCTTCCTTCTTCTTCAGCACTCCCGTGTCAAAGAGTTCTACTTCCAATTCATCTAATCGCTCTTGGAAGACTCTGTTCAACCAGGCCTGTCCTTCGATGCTATCAAAGTGGATGCCTCCAGTAGTCAGTATGGCCTGATCCATAGCCCTCAGCTCGTGCTCGATATCCATAAGGATCATCCTTCCAGCATTCCGACTTGCAAGATTCCTTAGGATGTTGTTCCACCTGATTACTCCTTCATTGTGACTTCTCCCTGTTGCAGTCAATGTCCTCGTGCTCATTGGTACAGTGCAGACGGTCGGCACCGTGCAGACGGTCGGCACCGAACGTCTGCCGGAGAGTAGTAAATAGACACACCATCATCGATTCCCATAGTGCCTCTTCCTCATCTGAGCTTCTCGAGATGTTATTAGTCCCTACTAGGATCATCACATTAGGGATTATCCCTGGGTTCATCAGCTCCACCATCCGAAATAACTGGGTTATCGTCGCACCTCCAAAAGCCATCACCGTAGTGATCCAGGTGGTCCTCAAATTTTGAAGCACTCTGATTAAGCTGTCTCCCAGTATCAGATGTGATGTTCCCAGTGGCGGTTGCTGCATGTTTACTGCTGCGTTCCAAGTCGATCGATTGAAGCAGGCTCTCCGATCAGTGTCCGGAACTGCTGTGAAACTATACTTCAGCTGTTTGTTCTTTTGCACGTCAATCACTTGGGACACTTTCTTTGCTTGCATATCTCGTATCTTTTTGTCTGAGACCCCTAGAGCTCTTTGTTGGTATCGTTGTATCCCTAACTCCCGTTCTTGTCATCATCTCTTGGGAGAGCTGTACTCTGCCCGAGTCATCGATTGTTCCATAGGGTGCAGTCACCCTGGAACCTGGCGCATTCCTGTTGGCAACTAGTCGTCCAGCTGTCTCTATCAGCTTCCTCACCGTTTGCTCCACGACTGGGTCACCTAATGTATCACTCGGGTCCGGGATGGTCACTCGACCAGTTGTAGCCGGGAGTCGCGTTTCTGTTGTCTGACTCCTTTTTCGAGGCGTCAAGAGCTCCATCGGGGACTTCCCACGAGGAATACTCCATGCAGGTATCACTTTCTCCACGGCTCTTGTCAACGCCAGCCGCTCCGATTGCTCTTTGTAGTCCCGCCTCAAGCGCTCTATGTCTTCATCCTGCTTCTTGTTGCAGTCTTCAAACAGCCTCTTCCACATGTATCTATCCTTTCCTGTGCTGAGCTTGGTCTTAGTCATTTCGTCCAGCTCCTTTCTGGTCTTCTCCAATTCGTCTTTCGTCCCATCTAGATCTTGCATGGTTTCGTTCGTTTGAACCTTCTCTTCTTCTCTCGCCCTCTTTGGTGGCACAGCTACTCTCAGTGGTGAACTAGACGAGGCAGCTTCGCTGTTCATATCCTGATGCATCCTTCTCTCATCCAGGCTAGGCTTGGTGGGCATGGGCATCTCATCTGGTTGGTAGGTCCTCGAACTTCCCAATCCAGGCTCGTTCGCCAAGTCACTGCCTGAGAGAGCCCCGTTTCTCCACCTCATCACTCTCATGTTTGGGCGGTCTAGTACTCCTTTTTCTCCGTATGCTGCCATCAATAGGACTTCCTCGTGGCGGTCTCCACAGTTGTCATGCCCCAAGATGTTTATCAAGGCGGTCAGCAACATGACTACCTCTGAGTCCTCCAGAGCGAAGTCTCGAACCATTAGCTGACGATAGATCGCGTCTACCATCGGTCCTACATATGCCTCTGCCAGGTCCATCAATTCGTCCAAGTTGAAAATATCCATTCTCTTTCAGGTTTGATTCGATTATTGATTCAATGATTTGAACTCAAGTGAGTAATTAAATGATCAGAAAAGAGGTCACGAATATCACACGTGTCAGATTTACACTAATTTCTGGTTAAAACTTATTTCAAACAGTCAGGTAAAAGGATTTTGATGCTAAAATTTATTAAAATTATTTAGTCTCTAAAATTTTGGAATTCGACCGAAGATTAGACAGTCAAAACTCTGGATCTATTCCTAAGATCGTCATTCAGTTGTTCATGGTCACTAACTCCTTCTTACCCAGGGTCTTAATAACATAACACATAACATAACATAGCATAACACACATATCACACACAACACACTTTTAATTGTGACACCCTCTTGCATGCCACCTGAACTCAGTCTTTACTTAACTAATATTTCTTATGCAAGTATACTTGTATGTTAGTATCAGAGAAGATTACGTGTATCAGCGCATACAGCTCCCGTGGATGCAGTCGTCCTCTGTTCGGATCGTACACTGGAAGCGAAAGCTCCTTCACTTCCCTTTCCACAAGGAAGTCTCTCAATCTCGTTAAGGACAAGACTAGGTTTTCCGGGTCTACGTGCCGCTTCTCCGTCGCCCCCGTCACCAAGAAGCATAAATACTTTCCCGGTATCTCTGACGCCGCCGGAGGCAAGGCTGCTACGCCCCCTTTTCCTGGTCTTTGCTTCCAAAGGAATTCTATGTTTTTATATTCTCTCTTAAAATCTGCTGCTAACGCCGTCTTAAAACTCATGTCTGCTGTGATTGCTATCGCACATGTTCTGTTTGTGAGTATGAAAACGCTATCTGTCAATATTATGATACTTGAGTATTCATTTGTTAAATTAAAATATGACTCAACTACCCTCCCTATGTCCAGTTTCTTTGGGTCTTCGCCTGTTTCTGCTTCTAAATCTCCTATCTCTCTTGCTATTCTTAATTTTTCTTAAAATAAATTTTCAGTGTGGGTAAGTCCTACCCCCACTCCCCGGACAAAAATGTCCATCGACGTCCCCGTCGATCGCATACCGGATATCAAGTCGAGGTTGGAAGCCGGAATGAGTAATTGCCCTTGCTGGGCAGCCCAGGAAGGATCCTCCCTTTCGGTTTTTAAGTATTTCAAGCTTTCACGATCTACATCTTGAATCGTGACACTGGTCTCCTTTGGGTACGACCTCATTTCGTTCAGCCACTCCAAGACACGCAGATACGTCAAATCTTTTTCGTGGAATTGGTGTTGCTCGTCATCGAATTCTTTCTCAGGTTGCGACCGGTCCTCGATCCATTTCTCATCATGTTCATCAACTATGTCGATGTCTTGCGACACGGTTATTCCTTCTAGAACCACCACTTCTCCCACTATCTTCTTTAGATCTATGCTGTCCACTACAAAGTCGTCGCCGTAAGGATTATATTTCTCCTTGGATCTTGTCCTGTCGTTCTGTCGAGTCTGTATCGTGAACGGAAAATCTGGTTCAAAATTCTTGGGGACCTCCATTTGTTCGGGGTCTTGCCAGTCCTCTTCTGCGTAGGGTAAGGTTTTCTCATCTGCGTCAATCACCTCATTTGGATCCAGGTCCACTGGTGGACTTGTTCCTTCCTCTACGACTTCATTTCCATAGTTCTTTTCCCTGGTGCCCTTCTCGTTGACCTCACAAACAGGATCCATCATTAGATAATCCCCCTCTTCCATGTCTGCAGGTGTACACCAATTTTCTGTCGATAGGTTGTGTGGCTTGATGTTCTCGTAGTGGGCGGCAGTCAGTACTTAGTCTATAAAAGCATCCCTCCTGGTGCACTTCCGTAATCACGAAGGGTCCCGTCCACTTCTTTAGGGGATTTTGCGTTCCTTTCGTTGGTATAACGTTCTGAAATAACCATACGTAGTCTACTACCGAGTAAACTTTTGCGACAGCTGCTTTCTTGTCGAATCTTTTCCTCTGCATTGCCTGTGCCTGCTGAGTATTTCGTCTGCACGAGTCATTCAACTCTTGCTGACGTCTAATCACATCCCTTACGTAGACCTGTGGAGACGCTTTCTTTCCCTCATACTCTGGGTAGAAAAAGTTCAAGGGCAAAGACTTCTCGTGTCCGGTTAGCATCATGTGTGAACTAACTCCGGTGGTGGAATGTTGCGTGCTGTTATAAGCTCCCATCACCTGTGGAAAGTATCTGTCCCAATCGGTCATGTACCTGGAACAATATACCCTCAGCATCGGCACGTTAAATTCTGCCTGTCCACTAAGCCATTCGTCTGGGGATGGTATGTCGTGGAGTGAGCTTGAGCAACTTGTGAGCGTCTCATAAGCTCTTTCGTGAGTTCTCCTACAAAAGCTGTTCCATTAACCGATTGAAATGTCATCGGACAACCATGTCTCGCTATCCACGTATTGATCAGGTGATTGCACGTCTCTTCCGCTGAGGCAGTTATGCAGGGCAAGGCCTCTGCATACTTCGTGTAGTGATCTATCATGACCAAGACTTTATTTTAACTGTCATGCATATCTTCCCTCGTTGAATTCAGATGATTCGATCTATTGTAAAGGAAATCGCAATTTCCTTGGATCCTTGACATGTTGGCATGACAGACATGCTGTTACCCACTGTTACCCACATGACTTTTTCATTCCAGGCAACTCAGAGCGCTTCAGGATCCTCAAATATACTTTGTCGATCCCCTGATGGCCCATCTGGTCATGCGACCTGAATAAAAGTTCTGTCTGATACAGTTGCGGCAACACTATCGCGTTATACTTGTATAGGTTTTTGTCGTCATCTCTTCTCTTGCAAGCCACGATCCCCTCCTTGTTCAAATATAACCTTCCCTCTTTCTGCATAAAGTACTGTCTTAGAATACGGTAACTGTCCTCTTCCAGGTCCCCTTTGTCCGGAGCACCATTTTCGATCAACCTTTTCAGGTTGCTTGTCATGCGGTCTTAGTAGGTCCGAGAGTTTGTATCTCGCCTTCAAGTACGTCTTCATGACCCTCATCTGACTATTCAGCTCATTGGGCTGATGCGTGTCTTCTTCCAGTTTAACGCACCAATGTTTCGCTAACGGCTGTGTCTCTTGTTCGAACGGCTGAAAATCAGTCCTGACTACCTCTTTTTGTGGCAACAGACTTATCGAACGTTTCGATACCGCTATTGTTTCCAGATCAATCGCTGCGTTGTCAAAAACTCATTCGCTTGGTATGAGGTAGCGGTCACTGTCAGGGTCTTGGTATACCTCTATATCCAGATCCCTTGCTCGAGTCTCCACTAGTAGTGTGTGGATCGCTAGTTCTGTCAGTTCCAATACCGAGCTCGAGTTCCGGTCTGAGTAGGTGTCAATTCCTGAGTTCCGGGAATTGTCATCTGTTGAAGAGTCTGTAACAGAGCCTGCACCCTCTCCTGGGTCAATTCTGCGCGTTCTGCTCACCCACTTGAACTCCCCGGACAAATTTTTATACTCCAGGTCTTGATCCTTATCAGGAATTTTCTCTTCTACATCCGACTCCTCGGACAAAATTCTTGTTCCGGGTTTTGATCCCGAACTCGCCCTTTCTCCTTGCCGTTCGTCTCCCCAGACAAACTTCCTTGCTCCAGGATTCGAATAACTTCTTCACCTTCCCTACTATACACCTACCAATATAACTCTGATCCATCGAGTATGTCTTCATCCAGGATAACGCCCTGCTGTCCACGCGTAACTTAAAGGGAGCGCTCCCCAAGTCTGCGCGGTATTTTTCCACGAATGTGACAACTGCAAGAATTTGTGCTTTTGGTGCTCCATATTTCATCTCAGTGTCACTCAACACCTTGCTGCCATATGCAATGGGACGGAGAACCGTTCTTCCATTCCATTCCTGCTCCTGATGCAATATTCCTGAGATGGCTACTACCGATGCGTCTGTGTCAAGAACATACATGCCCTTTTCGGTAGGCATGCCTAGCGCTGGCGCTTCGCACATTTCCCGCTTTATGTTCTCGACGGCAACTTGTGCTTCTTCGTTCCATTCGAACTTCTTTCCTTTGTTGCGCATCAGCCTCTGCATTGGATACACCTTGTCTGCATATCCTTTTAGGATATAACGGCAAAAGTTGACAAACCCTAGGAAGCTCATGAGTTGTGTGTCCGTTCTGGGAGCCTTCCATGTCGAAACAGCCTCTACTGCTTCCGGGTCCGGCCTCACGCCATGCCTGCCCACTATTCTTCCTAGGTACTTGATTGAATCCCTAAGGATTTCGCATATCGATGGTTTGCATTTCAAATCTGCTCTTTTCATGCATCCAAAGACCACATCGAGCCAATCAATGTGGTCTTCCAGGGTTGGTGTTGCTATGACCACGTCAACCACGTAACATATCACAAGGTTCCCGTACTTCTTTGTCTTTCTGGTCAAAGCCTGAGCCATCAGTCTTTGAAAAGTGGCCGTTGCGTTGCACAAGCCGAAGGGCATCCTCTTCCACTGGTACAAACCCAATTCACATGCGAATCCGGTCTTTTCTCTATCCTTCTTCTTTAGAGGGACTTGCCAGAAGGCAGAACCCAAGTCCAGTGTGGTGAAGAACTTGGCATCACCAAGTTTAGAGAGGCTCTCGTCTATCCGCGGTATCGGGTAGGCATCTTTTATTGTTACCGCGTTCAAGTAGCGAAAGTCGCAACAAACCTAAGCGGCCCCCTTTTCTTTTTTGCCATTACTACCCCGTATGCCCAAGGCGACATCGAGGGTTCTATCATGTCGTATTCGAGCAGCATTTTGATCAACGCTCGGCACGATTCCGACTTAGGTGGCGTCATTTGTCTTGCGCCTATTCTGTGGGGAACGGCGCCTTCCTCAATTTCGATTTCGTGTTCGACGAAGTTACAACAACCGATATCCGCCTTGTGTTTTGAAAATACATCCGCGTTCCGATTTAAAACCTCCCGCATTAATTCGAAATCTCCCTCGCCTATTTTCCTTTTTAAGTGTTCTATTTCTGATAAAACCGGTTTGTCAGGATCTAGTTCATATGACAAGGGGCGTTCCGGAAAAATCGAGCAGCTTGACAAACCGTCGTCCGTCTCGGACTTCATTGAAAACAGCTTATGAATAGATTTTAATTCATTAATCTTTTTAAAAATTTTATCTCTATTGGCATGATAAGGACAGTCTTTCACACTATATCACTTCAATCTTTGCGGTTCTTCATAGTCGGTCCTCATCGGCAAAGCGTAACCAAGTTTCTTTTGACATTGGATTGAAACCGTGGTGCCCAGTGTGTTCAATAACACACTGATACACAGTCCGTTTTGAGTTACCGAGAAACCAAACTAAAACCACCAAACTTTGACTTTTTGGATTCGGTACCGAACAAACCTGTTTACTATCCCTTAACGAATTCAAATTCATCATTCTAAAATATCTGTAGTTTTAACTTTCTATCTAAAAAAATTGGTACCTTGTTTTCGTCTGTTATTATTCTATTAATTGGTTTCTTAACATACTTCCGATCCGGGTTTCTAATCCTTATTAGACCGTTGTTCAAGTCAATCATCACGTCGAATTTCCTGCCAAAATCTCTGCCCAAGATGAATTGGTCGGCGTCGTCCTAATTCTCTACTACCAAGAAGCTCATCCAAAGATCCCGTCCTCCCATGTGGAGAACCGTTATTGGTGTTCTTCTGACTACGTAAATCGCTCCTCGATTGGCTGCTGCCAGTCGGAGATTTGTCGGAATAAGATCTTCCCTCGTGAAGCCCATTCTTTCCCAAGTTTTATCGGCATCACGCTCACTACCGTTCCTGAGTCCAGAAGTCCTGTGACTCCGATTTTCTATCCGTTGGTGTCAAGCAGATGTGCAGTCACATCTGCTTCGTATCTAATGTGAACTGCGTCTTGCTCCATCATAGCGTCATGGCCTATCCTACGGACTTTGAGTTCATCTTCACCCAAATAGATCTGCCCTACTTGGTCACTGTCTGTTGTAACATATGTCCTAGTGTAGATACTGATTCCATCTACGTTCAGCATCACTTGATACGGTCCAAAGACTTCCACGTAGCGCCCATGAAGCTTCTTTGTGCGAGGGCCACGCGTTTCTAGTAGTGTTCGCACAGCTCTTGACTCAGTTAATCTGCATACGTGTCCAAATGCATCAACGTGAATTCCGATGGTTCACTCAGATTTCTGATTACCAGGTGTCCCGCTACCGAGATTTTTGATTGTATTTTACTTCCCTGTGGCACCCTACCAAACCTCTGCCCGGAGATCACATTTAGTTTCATGCTCAAACTACTTGGTGCTTTTGTCTCTTCGACTTCTGATGCCTCAAGGGTATTCAGCTTATCCTGCAGTTTCTCCTTTTCCAATTCGAGCTTTACTTATTGTTCAATCTCCTTCGTTACCAATTCTTGCTGGACTCTATTTAAAGCATCCCTCGCGGCTGCCCTATAATCGATCTTGAAGTCATCTGCCGCCGTCACTGGTTCCGGTTCACACGTCTCTTCCGTTACCGCCTGCATCTTCTTCGTCGGCAGCTCTTGCGGTTTTTCTTTTCTGGGCCCCTCCGCCTCACTCAATAGGCGAGCCTTGCTGGCTTTCACTCCCGATAAAGCTTCCTCATGTCTTGTATGCTTGATGTCTGCTACAGCATCCCAGAATTGCGGTAATCCGATTTAAAATGACCTTCAAAGTTGCAAAAGAAACACCTCGGGCCGAGTTTTGCAATTACTCCTCTCATGAAATCCTAACGGTCAATCTCTGACGCATCTCCGTCCTCGAGGCTAAAGCCTATTGCCTTCATGCCCTGTTTATAAGTTGGGCATGCTGACCCATGATGGTCCGTCGAACTGCAATTTGCACAAGAGCATCTCTTGTCCATATCGTCCCTTGGTTTGTACCAGTTGTTCCCTTGGTTTGCTGGTCCGGGGTTAAATTTGCCATAATTGTTCTTGTAATGTCCAGATCTCGAAGGAGGTTTCAATAAAAGATATTCTTTTGACTTGAGCCTCAATTCCTCTGGTGTTGGCGCATTGGTTGAGAGTGGTGAGTAATGTGTTGCTAGCATTGTTCGAATTTCATCATTCTTCACACCATCGATAAATTTTGAGGCTACTGCCAGGTTCATCCTCCTGTTCGACTCATCCGGTTGGCTGCGCCTTCTCAGAAACTTGCCTATCGTCTCATCTTTTCTTTGCCTCCGTTTCTCGAAGCGCATCATTGACTGGTGTCCCTGCACCCCTGAGCCAAAACGATTTAACAGGATTTCAAAGATTTTCTCAGCAGTGTCCCGCTGGTACTGCTTCTTAGCCATCACACAGTTTAGGGCTGTTCCTTCCAAGTTACTGGTGAGCGCACTGCATTCTTGCCTTTCTGACAGGTCTTCTTCCTCAAAATGCAGTGTCATCACCTCTATCCAGGTATCAAAACAGCCATCAGAATCGTCTTTATAGCATCTTGGTTTTTTACAGACTTCTGGATTTCTCACAACGTCTATTGATTCTGGATAACCTCGTAAGGAATGTCTCCAAAGACCTGTTCAGAGGTTCAAAGGCTGTGGCCATTGATGTAGCATCTCATGAATGCCCCGTCTGAGTATCATCTTCCCCTGTTAAGGGTTATGTATTTGGTACTTCCCTTCTGTCCGAATCGCCGGAATTGTTTCCCCCTGGGCTCGCATGTCTCCTGTTACTGGAATCACCTCTCCCAGTCGCATGTGTGCCTTGCGTCGGTCGTTCGTTTGAGGTCTGTCTGTTGCCCGTTGAACTTGCTCTGCTGTTTGGGCCCCTTGTTCTATTATCCCTTGCGGCATAGCCTGATGAACTGACCCTACCTCTAGTGGATCCATACGTCCTCCTGCTATTTAGTTGGTCATTAAAACTCACCTTCGGCTCCCTGCTGGGACCTCCCGAGTTCGGTTCCCCATCTTTTGGTCCACTCCTGCTGCCTAGTAGCCCGTCCAACCTATCCATGATAGCCTGAGTTGGCCTCTCCATCATCGCATCTATCTTTTTGCTCTTGCTTTTGCTCCTGTTCATGATAGCCTGAGTTGGCCTCTCCGTCATCGCATCTATCTTTTTGCTCTTGTCTGCTCTACTTCTCAATTTCTCCATGTCATCTCTTACCTTAACTCTCTTCGCTCCGCTTCCCTTGTCATTCGCGACAAGTTCTTCGCCAAATGTTCATCTGTTCTTTCCTTCAAGCGTTTTTCGCTTCTACCAACTTCTTGTCGATTGCGGTTTATTTCTTCCCGCAGACTTTCTCTCTCGACGTGGACTGCTCTTTCTAATTCACTCATTCTTATGGACATCTGTTCATTCTGTTCTCCTATACTGCACACTATGTAAGTCAAGGCTTCTTCAATCGATGCTCCGTTGTCCACTAATGGCGTCACGGGTGGCGGTGTCACCCTGTCGATCCCAAGTAGCTTGGTGCTGGTCGAGATTCGGGCTTTGAGTCTCTGCCTCGACGTCTTTTCATTACCCACCTCTGGATCCGCCGGTGCGTTGCTTAGCCCTGTATTTCTATTCTCCCAGGTTCGCATTTCCGAATTCGTCATACTCACAAAGTCTCCTGACTGGCCTGATGTGTTTGTGTCTTTGCTTATTGTCCTCGCTACATCAAATTGGTCCATGGTGCCAGTCCCTCTGTCGGTGTATGCCTCATTCTCCTGGTCGAACTGTCGAACTTTTGAGGCTGACTCGAGATCCAAAGTCAACTTGCTCGTCATCGGCTCTTCCTCTTCCTGGGATTCTCCTTCATCGCCTGTAACCGCTCCCATGGTAAATGGAAAGATGTTCCCGAAAGTGTTCGTCACTCTTTCTGAAAACGATGAGGACGTTGCCGGTTTCTCCGTCACGCCTGCCATCATGGTGTTGTCTGTGGGAGATCTTCTACTTGCCACATTTTCTGTGTCCCGGTTGAAGTGGCAAAATCTTGGCCTTGTTCTACCGGAGTAGATTCACTCGCCAGCCTTCTGTTTCCTCTCCCCTCCGGTCCATGTATTTCCTGGTTCTCATCCATGGCCTGGTCCGGATGGACCTCCACTTCTAGCATTGCCTTTTGCTCTTCTGAGGACTTTTGACTCCTGGTCTCAACCATTCTGCCTGAAACCGTCTCCCCTTTGTCGGCCGGTTTCGTGTGATCCTCTCCACAAAAGGGTCGGTAATTGTTTTTCTTTGTTTTTCTGGTATAAATTTCCTTGAGCTATCACTTAGTTTAGGTATCCTTGACTTGTCTAGACTCATTTTTAATTTGACACTTCTTACCGCATATACACTCAATTCGATATCTAATGTCTTTTTCGATATCTAATGTCAATATCTAATGACTACTGATAATAATAACACAACACAATAAATCCCAAAAGTTTCTATTAAATATTGACCACGAATCCTTGTATGTTATCACTGTACAGCGTGTATACAATTTATTCACAAAAATCGATTATTAGTTGTAAGAT
Organism: Symsagittifera roscoffensis; assembly: GCF_963678635.1. Classification (NCBI taxonomy): domain Eukaryota; kingdom Metazoa; phylum Xenacoelomorpha; order Acoela; family Convolutidae; genus Symsagittifera; species Symsagittifera roscoffensis. The sequence goes on along the minus strand of NW_026970675.1, from coordinate 28,226 downwards.
GTGAAGCTATCACAGTATGATGATATCAGTCTATTTAAAAGATAGTGTTCTCACTACCCAATCAAGAACAAATATTATTGATCGAAAACCCGAAATAACAAAATAAGAATAGTTTCTATGAAATATGTATGTGTTTTGTACTTTAAGTCGGTCGCAGTACAATAATCGAACTTGTATCTAAAGAAAGAGCTTTACCTGATTGATGCTGTACCAAACAGACGAAACTTGAAGGCAATAATTTTCTCAAGTGGGCGTCTATTGCACCCACCGAGTCCTGTGTTACCTATCTGCCTTCGAACTGCCCGACCTAGACTTACTACAATCCTCAGGGCAATCACTTTTCTCAAAAACGTTTTGGATTCCAGTCCACACTAATGAGTTACACATTTTTTTCAAATTAGACTGAGTGTTGCGAATATCCGAGTTTAGACCTGTTTTGTTTTGGTCTGGTTCTCAGCCTATTTCTTAATAACCTAATACCTTTAACTACTTTATTTTCTATTGTCTTCCGAAGTCTCGACAAAATAATACCCCACCGGATTGACAAAAACAGTACCCCTCCGGATTGGCAAAATTGGTACCCCTCCAGATTGGCAAAATTGGCACCCCTCCGGATTGGCAAAAATCGGACCCCTCCGGATTGGCAAAATTGGGACCCCTCCGGATTGGGACCCCTCCAGGTTTGTAAAAATTTAGACCCCTCCGGATTGAGACCCCTCCGGGTTTGTAAAAATAGCTTCTCAGAGGCTTTCTAAATATCCAACCGATACCCTTCCGGATACGTTCTCCGATGCTAGTATGCTGTTTAAAATAACTAGTAAGGGTGTGTCGTCTTTCCCAAGACCCTTCCGGATTGAAGCTAAGCCTCTTATTCGACAATTCACCCTAACGAAGAAGGGTCTTATCGCTTGCCTAGTTTCGGCTCGACTAAGGTTTTCTGGTGCCCTTAGCTTTCCCTTTTTGTCTAAAACAGCGTAAAATTGCCTTATTTGACCGTTACTACCTTTTGGTGGGGGTGTAAGGGCCTTCCAAAAAAAACTTATAAAACGTGAAGGGTCTACCTTCCCGAATTGGAAACGTTGCTAAAAATAATCCTAAAAAAGATTAACGCTTCTTTTTTTGAACAATTGATGCTATCAGTAAACTCAGCCAATTTCTGATCTAATGGTACCAAGATCAACCGGATCTGTCCAGTAGTTCCAAAGTTATTAATCAAAACGTCTTTTTCTTGAAGTCAAAAATTTTCTCTCCTATAGGTCCCGCTTAACTTTTTCGTAATTTTGTTCTATTCGCCCTAAAAATTAATGATCCGAGCTCAAAAGGCCTATACTCTTCTAGATCAATGCAAAAACTCGATCTAAAACGCCCTAGCTGAAATTTGCAAAAAACTATGCTATTTCGACCCCTCTGGGTTGATGAATCCACTAAATCAAACACTTTAAGTTCGAAATCTCTGTTACCCAGAGGGCTATCGGCAAACGGGTTTTTAAGCCTGTCTTTTCACTAGTGGACGTTGGCCGAACAACAATTTTTACTGTCCTATCTCAAAAATTTCAAAAAAATTTCTTATTTTATAGTGTTTTGTTCTTTCAGAAATCACTCAAGTTCGGTTTTTGGTGCCCAAATAGTTCCAACCACTTCTAAACAAAGCTCAACCGGTTCTACTTATTATACCAGTACAGTTACAATGTAACTCACTAATTTAGCGCTTTTTTCCGTTTCAAAAAAGATCGATATCTCAAAAATTGCGATTTGTGGGGGGATCAAAATTACTGTTTTTTCACTGAAAAACGATATAGGAGTACTAATATAGGCTGTATAAATAACAATACTAGTAATACTATACCCCTCCGGGTTTGTTCAATATCCGAATTAAGGTGCTTAACTCGGAAATTCGCAGTTCGGTGAAGGGTCACTACAGTGCAGCACTGTCGAGCCCCCCACAGATTAATATCTTACTTTTTGTACCAAAAGGGATACAAAACTTATTAACGATACCCAACAGTCGACTGTTGTTGTCGTTGAGCCCCCTCTTGCCACTCCTTGTACTGCTTGCCGCATCAGTCTTCTTCACTAATCCCGAGACCCTTCCGGATTGAGCCCAAATTAGCATTAACGTGCTTAATTACTCAAATAACCCTACAGTACAAGCCTCACAAACGGGCCACAAAAATGATCGAAAAGATCCTGACTGAGATAAATGCCTGTAACAACAATATATCTAACAACATCAAACGGGAGGGTCGGATCACATCCCGTCTGGGGGGATGATTTCTACTGATTTTATATTTTTTTTTTACTGTTTTTGGTTTTTTCGGTTATTTTTTTATTTTTTTTTGTTTTTTCTTGGGTACTATACTAGATTTTGTTTGGTATCCTATCTATCTTTAAGTGTTTTTGGTCACGCAGCACTCAGGAAGTGACGGGACCGCGAATCCCCCCCGCCTTTCCTGGTTCGTGAGTTTTCGGTCTTAACTAGGTTAAAAAAACTATTCACTGGAATCCGGAAGGCTTCCGCGTTCAGAACTACCCTTCCGCCCCGGCGTTTAGGGCCTATAAAGGGCGTTATTATGAGCATCCGCCCTGCGCGGAGTGCTCGTTAACGGTTCTGCCGGTCATGATGTTAAAAAAGAATAACACCCAGGAGCGCCATAAAAACTTCTATGTAACATTCGTCCGGAAGTACATGTCGACGGAAAATAAAGCTAAGCTATAAGACGACTGGCCGAGGTCTAAACAAAGCTCTACATGCTTTTAACCGTCTCTACCAAAGCCAGTTCTTTTGATGGTCTTTTTCTAACATCGGGTCGACAAAAACGTTACTGCTTTCGGATTCGGTCAAAACACTCAACTTAACTTAATTATATGCAAGAACAGTGAGCTCATGGCTGGGTCTCAGTATCCCCACACCACGAGGTCACACCTAAAAAAGGGCTACTACTGTTTATGATATTACTATTGTGTTTGTTCAGTAGATAAAAATCGTCATCTCCATCGCAGATGGATCAACCCTTTCCCTCAACTCCTAGCTTCTCATTATCGGAAATTGAATCTAGATGTTAATTAAATTCAATTCAGGACATAACCAGGAAGCTAAAAGTTAGTTTGAAATAGTTTGAGTTCAGGTCTCAAGACCCCTCCCGATTCCTGAATCCGGGGAAATAACACTCTTATTTCCTCCTCGGAAGGCTGGTTTCCACCCTTCACCGTTAACGTGAATGGCTTTGCGGCGATTGTAGCGACACAATCGTTGCACTTCGGAGCGGTCTCTGCTATACTTTGTCGTATTTTTCTTTTTCTTGTCTTTTTCTCGCAACTAATGTTATTCTTGTTTTCGCAACATCTGTCGTTGTTCTTGTTCATTTTGAATTTCTTCCAAAACGGCCGTTTTTGACGTTTCTCGGAAATCTGACGTCATCGTTCGAAAATTTAAAAATTTAAAATACCAGAATATTCTGACCTTCACTGTTAGTCTAATCGTTCCAATAACGTCGCTAATCTGCTAAAACTGCCAATTTTCAAGGTCAGCGGCTAATAACTCGAAATGGCCTTTTTTGTCAATTCTGGTCGGATGTCACAATCAATATTGAGTACCCACAAGCAGAATCTAGCACTATTCAAAAAATTGATCTTAACGAACTAGAAGAAGCGGTTCGCTGCATACCCCTGGAAATCACACTAGACGATCTGTCCCAGAAACTGACTGAGGCTTTTCAACTATCAGTCGCGATGACAAAGAAAGGACTCTCAGTGTCTTGGTTCGACCAAGAACTCTACCAGCTTCACAAACAACTGAAAAGTTACTAAAGAAAAACATCAAAGGCAAAGATGAGTTTGTGGTAACCAAACGAAAGTTCAAAACACTGGGCTACTAAAAGTAGGGCTACTACTATTTATTATAATACTATTGTGTTTGTTCAGTAGATAAAAATCATCATCTCCATCGCAGATTTATCAACCCTTTCCCTCAACTCCTAGCTTCTCATTATCGGAAAATGAATCTAGATGTTAATTAAATTCAATTCAGGACATAACCAGGAAGCTAAAAGTTAGTTTGAAATAGTTTGAGTTCAGGTCTCAAGACCCCTCCGGATTCCTGAATCCGGGGAAATAACACTCTTTTTTCCTCTCCAGAAGGCTGGTTTTCACCCTTCACCGTTAGTGTGAATGGCTTTGCAACGATTGTAGCGACAAAATTGTTGCAACTCGGAGCGGTCTCTGCTATACTTTGTCGTATTTTTCTTTTTCTTGCCGTCGTTTTTCTCGCAACTATCGTTGTTGTTGTTTTCGCAACTTCTGTCTGTCATTGTTCTTGTTCATTTTGATTTTCTTCCAAAATGGCCGTTTTTGACGTTTCTCGGAGATCTGACGTCTTCATTCGAAATTTTAAAAATTTAAAATACTAGAATATTCTGACCTTCACAGTTAGTCTAATCGTTCCAATAACATCGCTAATCTGTAAAAACTGCCAATTTTCAAGGTCAGCGGCTAATAACTTGAAATGGCCTTTTTTGTCAATTCGGGTCGGATGTCACAATCAATATTGAGTACCCACAAGCAGAATCACGCACTATTCGAAAACTCGATCTTAACGAACTAGAAGACGCGGTTCGCGGCATACCCCTGGGAACCACACTAGACGATCTGTCCCAGAAACTGACTGAGGCTTTTCAACTATCAGCCGCGATGACAAAGGAAGGACTCTCAGTGTCTTGGTTCGACCAAGAACTCTACCAGCTTCACAAACAACTGAAAAGTTACTAAAGAAAAATATCAAAGCCAAAAATGAGTTTGTGGTAACCAAACAAAAGTTCAAAGCACTGGGCAAACAGAAACGGAATGCATGTAGTAGTATTAGTAGGTAAGTCTTCAGAGCTCTTGGTTCAAGGGTTTGCACCCCACAGTTTTAGTTACTTATATTTTCTTCATCGGATTGCAATTGCAATAATTGCAGATGATTCTCCATGTGCATGCGTATATTTCACTATATTTTTCAAAAAAAATTCCAGTAGATTTTTGTTAAAACCGGTTTCGTCAGCCTGCTAATCTCGTAGTTTGTTTTCTTTGTTTGGATGTTTAACAGTCTGCTAGATCTCTTCCAGAAGTTTTCATCGACTTTTTTTTTCTTGTTTTTTCAATATTTGCGCCATTTCGCCAGACTGGCACAGCGCAACCTTCCGACACAACACGAAAGTAGAATTAGAGGCCTTAAGGTTTGAAATTGTTGCAAAGGAGGGTCAGAAAATTCGAGAATTATAAATTTTCAAATATTCGAAATGTGACGTCACAGTTCTGAGAAATGCGAAAACGGCCCTTTTGAGCCAAAAAAAGACGAAAAACACAATAACAACCGAATTAGCGAGAGAAAGTGGGAAGAAAACATAGAAAAAACAAAGCCTCTTATCGTGACAATTACGCACGATAAGTCACTTAGCGGAAGGAATTAGCCAGGAAGGCGGCTTCAGTGGGGAAGGAGTAGAGAGCAGTACCCTCCCGTGCCACGAATTGGGAGTAAAAAAGACGTTATTACAAGAAAATCACGGAAGCGGTGGCTCGGCCCCCCAGAGACAGTATATGGTGAAAAACTATAAAAAACTGACTTTTTAGCTACTCTGATGCCATAAACAGTTTGAATTAACACCGGTATTGATTGATATTTTAGATTATGAGTAGCTAGAAAGAGGAAAGGGTCAATCCATCTCCAATGGATTTAATATAGAACTGTCACCAAAAACTTAGTAAAATAGGATACTCGAGCCGTGTTTTTAATAGCAATCACGTAGTCTGAGGATCCGAGACTCAACTATGTGGTTGTGTTCGCATGTAAACGAAAGCTGATCAAAAGTCGTTTGACTGATGGCCTAAAAATAGTAACTTTTTACTTAGCCCTAGACAGACCAGAAAATCAACTGGCAAGGTCGAGACGGTAAGAAACGAGTCGAATTAATGTAATGGACGCGTGCCAGTCGTTAGTAGATACTTTTTCTACGCTCCCTCACTGTGTAGTATGTGGGCGAATGTTACATAGACGTTTTTATGGCGCTTCTGGGTGGGCCTGTTAAAGGCATAAGACCATCATGATCAGCAAACGTTTCAGCGACGAACCCTCCGCTCCGGGCGTATTCTTGAGTTAGAGGCCTTTAGGAACTTTGTTGTACTAGGGGGAAGGTGCCGACCCTCCGCCCAGTCTTTTTTTGCTTTTTAACTTAGTTAAGACCAAAAATTCCGGGGGCCGGAGGGTTGAGTGTGAAGTCATGAGCCCGCTTCTCCCAAGGTCCCGGGACCAAAAGCAATTAAACAGGAAGCGTAAAACCGAAAAAAAAGTGTATGAACAAGAAAAAGCCAAAAATAAATTTATCTGAAAAGAAAAAAGTATAAAAAAAAACAAAAAAAATCCAAAAAAAAACCAAAAACAATAAAAAAAAACATAAAGTGACAGTTTATATGTTATTTCCGGACAAGATGCGATCTGACCTTCCTATTTGTTGTTGTTTCAGATTAATTTATATCGTTTCGGATAGAAAGATTGAGTGTTTTGGTGGCGGGATGGGTACCCTCCCTTGAGTGTTATTTGAGTATTTAAGCACGTTAATGGTGATTTTGCCGGTGACCGGAGGGTAGAGTGGCAAGCTGATCGACATGTTCCAGACTCAGCAGGGGGATCAGGGACAACATCCACAACGACTGTTTGGTATCGTTGAAACAATGTTAGTATTGTTCGGGTACTATTTCATTAATACTTAAGAAGTGGGGGCACAATTGGCGCGGTCCGATTGCACCCTCCATCGATTGCGAACTTCCGAGTTAAAGGTCTTAATTCGGCTATTTTGGTGCAAAATAGGGTACAGCATATTGATATATTGATTAACGACTACTAATAGATTATTATCCTTACTATTAATTACTTATCTCCGATTTACACCCGAGAAACATCCCATTTTTGTCGAAAATTGCTGATTTTCGACCAAACTGTTGACCCCCAAAATTTTGGATATCCGAGCTTTTTCGAACAGCAGAAAGCTTTTATACAGGGAGTTACTACGTAGTTCGATCCCTCTAACCAAAGAAGCCGCGTGAAAAAGGACTTAGTAGAAGTTAGAGAAAACAAAGTTTTTTCGATCAAAACTTTGATAATTTTCCGAAACTTGTCAATCTGTTTTGAGGATCGAGTTTTTGAGTTTTTAGCGTTAAAAGCGTGTTAGCATAACGTGCTCGATTGCTAGAGAGATTTTTGAGTAACCCTCCAAATAGCTCCGTAGATAAAACTAACGACTTAAAGATTGGAAAAGGAAGGAATCGGAGGGTCCAAAATTGATAGTTTTTGGCCAAATTTTTGTTTCCAAACTGATTTTGGTCCGGTTTTTTGCCTTATTCCAGTGCCGTACAGGGCTACTACGCTCGTTCCAATTATTTTTAGGCACTTTCACTGAGAATTGCGGAAAAAGTCTTTCAGAACCTATATAGGTGGTAAAAAGTCCAATTTGACAAACGCGTTTTTGGCGATTTCTTAAAGACTAGCCAACCAATCGATATAATTTTGGTACCATAAGTCGTTTTTGACCACTTTCTTGGACCGCAACCATTTTTGGGTTGATAGTCTCAGGAAAGAAAAATTTTTCAGAATTATTTGGTTCGGAGGGTCCAAATTTTAGGGAACCCTCCGAACGGCAGAAAATTTTGTAAGATCACCTTTTTATCCTACTGGAAAGGTTGACCGAGTCAGCCAACATTTTTTTAAGTCAACTAGACCGCTCGGAGGCTTCACAGTGGTAAAATAATCCGTTTTCTTGATTTTTGGGGAACCCTCCGAAGCAACCCTCCGGGGTCAGCTAAGCCCCTTAGCAACCCTCCTTAGTGGAAAATTTCCACGAAACCCTCCGAAGAGGTTAAAACAATACCCCGAAGAGAATTTAGCTTGTTTTGACGCTTTCTGGGACTGCCAGGAGACCCTCCTAAGTGAGATTTGAAAAATTTGGAATTTTGAAGGAATCCTCCGAAGTAACCCTCTGGAGCTTATTAAGCCTCTTATTGACCATCCTTAGCGAGTTTAAGGGGACCATTCGAAGTAACTTAGGTGACTAAGATACCCTCCGAAGTAACCCTCCGGAGTAAGCTAATTGTCTTGACAACCCTCCGAAGTAACCCTCTGGAGTGACTTAAGCCCCTTAACAACCCTCCTTTTTGAGAACTTAGGGGACATTCTGGGGCAATTTGAGCAACTAAAATATTCATTTAGAGTCGGAATAAAAAGTCAACCAACAATGGGCGTGCTTATTACGATCACAGGAGCCCATTTGACGCGTAAATTCGTGATCAACTTTGGATTCTAGATCGGGTCTATCAGAAGTAACCGAACCGATTTTTTTTCGATTGTTATTTTGCTTGTGTGGTTGCCTTGAGCTACTTAATAGGAAAGCTCGGGCAATCCGGGAACACATAAAAGAAGACCTCGGTGAGTGTATTAGGCAAATACACACTCACTTGAGAACAAAAAATGTTCCCTGCTCTCGGGCAGTTGGGGCGTCCCGGGTGGGGGAGAGCTTTTTCACACTGAGGAAGTCGAGTAGGCAGCGTTAAATAAATTAATTTGAACTTATTTGCGGTACGTGTGCTTTGTGTTAATTTGTACGAATATTACTATTTATTATATAGCTAGAGTGGCAAGCTGACCGACATGTTCCAGACTCAGCAGGGGCATCAGAAACAACATCCAAAACGACTCTTTGGTATCGTTGAAACAATGTTAGTATTGTTCGGGTACTATTTCATTATTACTTAAGAAGTGTGGGGCACAATTGGCGCGGTCCGATTGCACCCTCCATCGATTGCGAACTTCCGAGTTAAAGATCTTCATTCGGGTATTTTGGTGCAAAATAGGGTACAGCATATTGATATATTGATTAATGACTACTAATAGATTATTATCCTTACTATATATTACTTATCTCCGATTTACACCCGAGAAACATCCCATTTTTGTCGAAAATTGCTGATTTTCGACCAAACTGTTGACCCCCAAAATTTTGGATATCCGAGCTTTTTCGAACAGCAGAAAGCTTTTATACAGGGAGTTACTACGTAGTTCGATCCCTCTAACCAAAGAAGCCGCGTGAAAAAGGACTTAGTAGAAGTTAGAGAAAACAAAGTTTTTTCGATCAAAATTTTGATAATTTTCCGAAACTTGTCAATCTGTTTTGAGGATCGAGTTTTCGAGTTTTTAGCGTTAAAAGCGTGTTAGCATAACGTGCTCGGTTGCTAGAGAGATTTTTGAGTAACCCTCCAAATAGCTCCGTAGATAAAACTAACGACTTAAAGATTGGAAAAGGAAGGAATCGGAGGGTCCAAAATTGATAGTTTTTGGCCAAATTTTTGTTTCCAAACTGATTTTGGACCGCCACACTCGTATCAACTTACTGCTTTGTTAAAAGCAAACAATCTTTTGTAAAAGAGCAGTGTTGATTCAGGAATAGATAAATAAAACTTAGTCTTAAAGAAAAAGACTTCTCTCAATTGGAACACTCCAAAAAGAATGAAGCCCAGGACACTAAGTTTTATTTATCTATTCCTGAATCAACACTGCTCTTTTACAAAAGATTGTTTGCTTTTAACAAAGCAGTAAGTTGATACGAGTGTGGCGGTAAAATTGATACTGATGAAGGGTCGCTGTCACTTGTAGGATATTCTTATCTGATTATCAATTGTGTTTTGTGTTTTGGTCATATCTTGTAAATTTTGTGATACTGTTATACTAGATAACTGGGTGGAGTTAGCATTATCATAATACTAAGCAAGCCCTTGGTGTAACTTTAGCTGAGTCACTAATATCATCACCAAGGGATCCAAGGAACATTTTTGATGCTGAGGAATTCGAGTAGGCAGCGTTAAGTAAATTAATTTGAACTTATTTGCGAGGCGTGTGCATTTTCGTTAATTTGTACGAATACTACTATTTATTACAAAACATGCAATGTAGAGTCTCGTTAGGATTGACTACTAAGGTTCTCAGGCTGAGCAAGGGAAGCACGCGAAAGTTTAAAACTAGGCGTAGCCAATCTTCGTTTAGCAGCGTTTCCGACGTTTTTGCTGACAACGGAGCGACTAAAAGTCAAGCTGGTCTTTCAGCGAGCGGAATGAAACTAAGAAGCGAGAAGAGCCTCGATGGCAAGCAAGGGCGAAGTGCCGAGGCCGGACCGGCGAGCGAGGCGCTTATGGACCCCGTCGAGGAAGGGGAGCAAACGCTGATCCGACCCGACTTCGAGCCAGGCGGGGACTTCGAACGGGAACAAGTCGAAAGAACGGAGGAGGCCTCAGAGCGTTTCGAGGCCGAACCGCGAGAAGAAGTGTTGTTCAGGGAAATGTCTAAATCAGAGACTAAGAGATACAAGTGGAGAAAAGAAAAATCATCTCTAGTCAAGCAGAGCAAGAATGCGATGATGTCAAATATAAGTCCGAGTGAAGAACAAACGAGTTCAAAAGCCAAGAAAAGCTGAAAGTCTTTGTACGACGAGCGCATGGCGTCACTACAAACTGAAGGTTTATCTTCCAGTTAGCAACCTCCGGAGATAGCTCATCCGGATGTGAAACTTCACGCCGTGCCCAAGAGATGATAAGAGCAGGAAAGCGTGGTCCAACTCGCCGACCAGGCCGATGTCTGGTGGGATAACCGTAAGAGTGTCCTCCACGTTCGACAGGTTGATGATGTCGATGGGCACGCAGAAGGGCGGCGCGCGGCGAATCATCAAGTACCAGGCTACAACCCCAGTTGACCACATCTTCTCTGGGTCTCACCCCGGTATCGGGGGCGGCTGGCGAGATAAGTGACATGTTTGCTGGCGTAATTCCAGGGTTTGAAGAGCTGCGACGGGACATGACTAAGAGAATAGATCGAGTCGAGGAGAGGGCTCACCAGGGTCAAGAGAAATTGCGAGATGAGCTAACAAACGTAAAGTCGCAGGCGAGAGTCGATCAGGCTCAGTTGATTCGTAACACCGATCAATGCCTAGCGGAGAGCTTGGCGCAAGCAAACAAGGAGTCGGAGGAAAGAGAAATTAAGCTGACAAGAGAGATCGAGCGACTGCTGAACGATCACGACAATACCTATGTTCATACAATGGCTAGCAAATGGTTGGATGCCAAATCTGACCTGATGATGCGGAAGCTTGACGAGATCTTAAGTGGGGGTAATCGGGAGGAGCGTTCCGCCCCAAGGGAGCGCTCACGCCAGGAAAATGATGGAGACGGAGCACGCAGCTATGCCGGGGCCCAGCAATGTTCGAGAACAAATTACGAATCTAATCATAGGGAGCGAGCCAGGGCAGCCCCATCGATGCCAGGTTGGATAAACCCGGCCCCGCCGGAAGCGGATGCCACCCCGGAGACACGATTACCCACCGTGCCGCGAGTCAGATCAGTGCCAGATCTGACTACAATCTCGCAGGACACAACGATGTATGCTTCGATGTTTGAGCCTCTGAATAGATCTCTTGAAACATTCATCACCAAGCTCTCGAAGTCAACTGATAGAGGAGAGAGGTCGAGGAGGACACTCAAAAAGCCGAAGTCATACAAAGACGAGTCAGATGGCTGCATCGATACTTGGATAGAGGCGATGATGTTAGACTTTCAAGAAGAGAATCTCTCACAGAAACAGGAATACAGCGCATTGACAAGCAACCTGGAGGGTACCGCCCTAAATTGTGTAATGGCGAAAAGGTCCAATAAACGAGACAGCGATCGCAAGATATCCGACATCTTGCTGAATATTTTCGTCTTTGGTGTGCAAGGGCATCAGGCCATGGTGAAGTTCAAAAAAAGGCGTCAAAGAGATGACGACTCCATAGACAAGCTTTTGGACAATCTTGAACTACTCAGAAGGAGAAGCAATCCCGATGAGAGAAAATCCGAGCGAAACTTGGCGATTGCCTTGAAGTTCATGGATGGAGTATAGAGTGTGGAGCTGAAAACCATGCTAGCCACACACTTCACCCTGTCGCCTGACCAGGTACCCACGCCCGATGATTTTTGTATGTAGTCGCGTGAGTACTTGCTCATAAGACCGAGGGCGCAAAACCGTTACAGAAATTATGGCAACTACTGCGGAACAAACACTGGCGCGCGAACTCCAGTTGGTACAGACCTCGTGACGACAGGGATAAGAGGAGGTCATGTGCGATTTCCGGCTCGATGGACCACCATGTTTCCGCCTGTTCTACTTACAAGCAGAACATGAAAGCGATAGATTACTTTCTCGATGTCGTTGATGCGACCAACGAGGACCACGAAGAGTATGTGAGAGGACGCATAATGAAGTATGGACCAAGGTGCTTCTTCTGTAATTTGGAGGGGCACTTCAAGTCGGATTGCACTCATTTTTGGGATGCAATGGCGGACACGAAACTTCCCCGTCATGAAGAGGAACTTTCGGGCGTCAAAGCCAGCCGAGCCCGTCCGATGAACGAAGCTGAGTCGCGGAGAAAAGAGACAACACCGAGCACACTCACGACTAAGAAAGTGAAGACCTTGCCTGAAGAGGTAATAGCCTCGAGCCTGGAGGCAGAGTCGACCGGCCCGCTCAAGGTGTATTATGGCTTAGCGGCACGGACATCCTTGCAGATTGTCCAACAGGAGCTAGCCACGAAGGAAGTTGAGCAATGGGGGGTGAGGTCGGAACTAGAAAGCACAGATCTTTGGGGAAAAATTGACATTCTGGCGAAAACAACGAAAGGAGAAGACAAACAAGAACCCAGAAAACAGGGACTAAAGCTAAATGTTATATCGGGTAAAACCTTTGGCATGACGAAAGAAGATACGAAGATAATGTTCATTATTTCTGTCGCAGGACACCAGGGGGTCAAGAACTTGAGTGAACACCGTCCGAGATCACGCTGGTACACCTGGACATTTATGCGGACTACCTAAGGGACACCACGGGAGGTCCAAGACTGATGAGAGTATATGGACATTACATCGAGGTTCATGGCCCATGGCTAGATGTGCATAGCAGGCAGCTTTCAATAAAAGGACTGTTAGACACGGGAACAGTGGTCAGCGTCTTGCCAGTCAGTACCTGGACTGATATGGGCTTCGACAGGTTGGATCTGATACCGACAAACATAAGATTGGCAGCTGCCAAACAGGGAGCAATCTATGTGACGGGATGGACCCCAATTATATCACTGCAGCTTGGAGGAAGACATCTTTGAATGAACTTCCTGGTGGTGGAAACTTTGGACGAATCCGATAAATTCATCCTGAAGAGGGACTTCGTACGCAACTTTGATGTCACGATCGACCTCAGCGACGGGTTGATCCGGATCAAAGACCCTGGGAGGAAGTATGAAAAGAAACCTATTGATAAGGTCTTAATCAATCAGGCAAAAGTGCCAATTTTCCTGGATCGAAAGAATGAATCCAAACCAAGCCGTAGTAGCGACGTTTAGGATGAGGAACTTGAATGAACTCAGTAATGACAGACAGGTGTGTCTGGTACCAAATCCAAACAGTAAGAGCTCGGTTATTTTAGGAAGAAGCTTCTCACTCACTCAGAGTGGACTGTGTGTGAGTGTGTTGTTGAACACAGAAGCAACAACAGTGACAATACAGAGGGGAAAGAAATTTGGCTACGCATTGCCTTCGAAACCGAGTTTTGGAGTGTGGAAAACTTAAAAAAGTTTGATGAAACTAAATGTCCCTTGCACGCGAACCAGGAGTGTATACTGAAGAGAACAAGTGAATTGGAATCTTATAAGAAATTGTTTTCAATGAAGTCGGAGACAGATGATCGGTTGTCTAGTTGTTCGAACTTTCCCGAGAGACCAACAGAAATAGAGTTAGCAGCAAATAAACCTGTCCTACCCGAGATAGAACATCTGAAGGGTAAAATATCGCACGAAGAACTAGATTCGTTTAGGGCGGTGCTTAATCGGAATGCAAACGTTTTTTTTTCAAAGAATAAGGCCGGCATAGCTGGCTGCAATTTTGTAGAACACAAAATTGAGATAGAAGAGGGCTCGGTACCTCATAGGGAAGGGGCGAGGAGGATGACCCCACATAAGTCGGAAGCGTGGATAGGGATGATCGTGAGTGGATGGAAACAATGCAGCGGTTGACCGTCACTGAGAAAAGAGAGAAGATGCCAGTGACCATTCGCAGTCGCAGTCGATAATAAACCAGCTGGTGAACTGAATGCCGAAGGATGTCTTGTTGAGGACTTCGTTCACAGAACATCGGACATTGACGCAGGTCCAAGCCACTGAAGAAGTCAGATTCAAGTCGAAATCCAGCTTCACGAGAAAAGTACATTTCACGAATGCAAGGGAAGAATACAAGCCGAGTACGCACAGGCAGAATCACGCACTATTCGAAAGATCGATCTTAACAAACTAGAAGAAGCGGTTCCCGTCATACCCCTGGAAACCACAGATGACGATCTGTCCCAGAAACTGATTGAGGCTTTTCAATTATCAGTCGCGATGACAAGGAAAGGACTCTCAGTGTCTTGGTTCGACCAAGAACTCTACCAGCTTCACAAGTAACTGAAAAGTTACTACAGAAAAATATCAAAGCCAAAGATGAGTTTGTGGTAACCAAACAAATGTTCAAAGCACTGAAGCACTGGGCAAACAGAAACAGAATGCATGTAGTAGTAGTAAGAGGTAAGTCTTCAGAGCTCTTGGTTCAAGGGTTTGCACCCCACAGTTTTAGTCACTTATATTTTCTTCATCGGATTGCAATTGCAACAATTGCAGATGATTCTCCATGTGCATGCGTTTATTTCACTATATTATTCAAAAAAATTCCAGTAGATTTTTGTTAAAACCGGCTTTGTCAGCTCGCTAATCCCGTAGTTTGTTTTCTTTTTAAGGATGTTTAACAGTCTGCTAGATCTCTTCCAGAAGTTTTCATCTGCTTTTTTTGTTCTTGTTTTTTCCAGATTTGTGCCATTCCGCCAGACTGGTACAGCGCAACCTTCCGACACAACAAGAAAGTAGAATTAGAGGCCTTAATGGTCGGAAATTTTTTAAAAAAAGGAGGGTCAGAACATTCGAGATTTTTAAATTTTCAAAACTTCGAATTGTGACGTCACATTTCTGGGAAATCCGAAAACGGCCATTTTGAGCCAAAAAGTGACAAAAAAGAGAACAACAACCGAATTAGCGAGAGAAAGTTGGAAGAAAACATAGAAAAAATGAAGCTTGTTATCGTGAAAATAACGCACGA
The DNA here is from genome assembly GCF_963678635.1 of Symsagittifera roscoffensis. Taxonomy (NCBI): domain Eukaryota; kingdom Metazoa; phylum Xenacoelomorpha; order Acoela; family Convolutidae; genus Symsagittifera; species Symsagittifera roscoffensis. The sequence goes on along the minus strand of NW_026970675.1, from coordinate 13,007 downwards.
TACGTCACTTAGCGGAAGGAATTAGCCAGGAAGGAGGCTTCAGTGGGGAAGAAGTAGAGAGCAGTAACCTCCCGTGCCACGAATTGTGAATTAAAACGACGTTATTACAAGAAAATCACGGAAGCGGTGGCTCAGCCCCCAGAGACAGTATATGGTGAAGTACTATAAAAAATTGACTTTTTAGCTACTCTGATGCCATAAACAATTTGAATTAACACCGGTATTGATTGATATTTTAGATTATGAGTAGCTAGAAAGAGGAAAGGGTCAACCATCTCCAATGGATTTACTATAGAACTGCCACCAAAAACATAGTAAAGTAGGGTACTCGAGCCGTGTTTTTAATAGCAGTCATGTAGTGTGAGGATCCGAGACCCAGCTATGTGGTTGTGTTCGCATGTAAACGAAAGCTGATTAAAATCGTTTGATTGATGGCCTGAAAATAATAACTTTTTACTTAGCCCTAAACAAACCAGAAAATCAACTGGCTAGGTCGAGACGGTGAAAAACTAGTCGAATTAAGGTAACTGATGCCTGTCAGTCGTTAAAAGGTATTTTTTCTACGCTCCGTCACTGTGTAGTATTTGGGCGAATCTTACATAGAAGTTTTTATGGCGCTCCTGGGTGGGCCTGTTAAAGGCATAAGACCATCACGATCAGTAAGTGTTTCCGCGACGAACCCGCCGCTCCGGGCGTATTCCCGAGTTAGAGGCCTTTAGGACCTTTGTTGTACTAGGGGGAAGGTGCCGACCCTCCGTTTAGTACTATTTAGCTTTTTAACTTAGTTAAGACCAAAAATTCCGGGGGCCGGAGGGTTAGGTGGGAAGTCATGAGCCCGCTTGTCCCAAGGTCCCAGGATCAAAAGCAAATGAAGAGGAAGCGAAAAACCAAACAAAAATAATGTATAAACAAGAAAAACCAAAAATAAATTTATCTGAAAAGAAAAAATAACAAAAAACAAAAAAAATCCAAAACAGACCAAAAACAATAAAAAAAACATAAAGTGACAGTTTATATGTTGTTTCCGGACGAGATGCGATCTGACCTTCCGGTTTGTTGTTGTTTCAGATTGATATAAATAGTTTCTGATAGAAAGATTGAGTGTTTTGGTGTTATTTGAGTATTTAAGCACGTTAATGGCGATTTTGCCGGTGACCGGAGGGTAGAGTGGCAAGCTGACCGACATGTTCCAGACTCAGCAGGGGCATCAGGGACAACATCCAAAACGACTGTTTGGTATCGTTGAAACAATGTTAGTATTGTTCGGGTACTATTCCATTAATACTTAAGAAGTAGGGGGCACAATTGGCGCGGTCCGATTGCACCCTCCATCGATTGCGATTTTCCGAGTTAGGGGCCCTAATTCGGGTATTTTGGTGTAAATTAGGGTACAGCAAAACTGATTAACGACTACTAATAGATTATTATCCTTACTATGTATTACTTTTCTCCTATTCACACCCGAGAAACACCCCAATTTTGTCGAAAATTGCAGATTTTCGACCAAACTGTTGACCCCCAAATCTTTGGATATCCGAGCTTTTCTAACCAGCAAAAAGCTTTTATACAGGGAGCTACTACGTTGTTCAATCCCCCTGAGTAAAGAAAACGCGTGAAAAAGAATTTAGTAGAACAAAGAGAAAAAAAAATTTCGATCAAAATTTTGATAGTTTTCCGAAATTTGTCAATCTGTTTTGAAGATCGAGTTTTTGAGTTTTAAGAGTTAGAAAAAAATATATATTTGCTTTAAGAGCGTACTAGCATAACGTGCTCGGTCGCCAGAGAGATTTTTTAGTAACCCTCAGAATAGCTCCGTAGATAGAGCTAACGACTTAAAGATTGGAAAAAAAAGGAATCGGAGAGTCCAAACTTGATAGTTTTTGCACAAGTTTTTGTTTCCAAACCGATTTTGATCCGTTTTTTTTTGCATTATTCCAGTGCCGTACAGGGCTACTACGCTCGTTCCAATTGTTTTAGGCACTTTCACTGAGAATTGCGGAAAAAGTCTTTCAGAACCTACATAGGTTGTGAAAAAAGGCCAAATTTGACAAACGCGTTTTAGTAATTTCTCAAAAACTAGCCTAACAATCGGAACAATTTTGGTACCAAAAGTCGTTTTTGACCACTTTATTGGACGGCAAATACTTTTGGTTTGATAGTTTCAGGAAATAAAATTTTTTTTAGAATTTGTTGGTTCGGAGGGTCCAAATTTTAGGGAACCCTCCGAGCGGCAGAAAATCTTATAAGATCACCTTTTTATCCTACTGGGAAGGTTGACCGAGTCAGCCAACCTAGTTTTAAGTCAACTAGACCGCATTCGGAGGCTTCACAGTGGTAAAATAATCCGTTTTCTTGATTTTTGGGGAACCCTCCGAAGCAACCCTCCGGGGTCAGCTAAGCCCCTTAACAACCCTCCCTTGTGGAAAATTTCCACGAAACCCTCCGAAGAGGTTAAAACAATACCCCGAAGAGAATTTAGCTTGTTTTGACGCTTTCTGGGACTGCTAGGAGACCCTCCTAAGTGAGATTTGAAAAATTTGGAATTTTGAAGGAACCCTCCGAAGTAACCCTCTGGAGCTTATTAAGCCTCTTATTGACCATCCTTAGCGAGTTTAAGGGGACCATTCGAAGTAACTTAGGTGACTAAGATACCCTCCGAAGTAACCCACTGGGTTAACCTAAGTGTCTTAACAACCCTCCGGAGTAACCCTCCGGAGTGACTTAAGCCCCTTAACAACCCTCCTTATTGAGAACTTAGGGATACCTTCTGGGGCAATTTGAGCAACTAAAACATTCTTTTAGAGTCGGAATAAAAGGTCAACCAACAACGGGCGTGCAAATTACGTTCACAGGAGCCCATTTGACGCGTAAACTCGTGATGAACTTTGGATTATAGATCGGGTCTGTCAGAAGTAACCGAACCGAATTTTTTTCGATTGTTATTTTGCTTGTGTGGTTGTCTTGAGCTACTTAATAGGAAAGCTCGGGAAATTCGGGAACACATAAAAGAAGACCTCGGTGAGTGTATTAGGCAATTACACACTCACTTGAGAACAAAAAATGATCCCTGCTCTCGTGCAGTTGGGGCGTCCCGGGTGGGGGAGAGCTTTTTAATACTGAGGAAGTCGAGTAGACAGCGTTCAGTAAATTAATTTGAACTTATTTGCGGTACGTGTGCTTTGTCGTTAATTTGTAAGAATATTACTATTTATTACAAAATATGCAGCGTAGATACTCGTTACGATTGACTACTAAGGTTCCCAGGCTGAGCAAGGGAAGCACGCGAAAGTTTAAAACTAGGCGTAGCCAATCTTCGTTGAGCCAAACGCTGATCCGACCCGACTTTGAGCCAGGCGAGGACTTCGAACGGAAAGAAGTCGAAAGAACGGAGGAGGCCTCAGAGCGTTTCGAGGTCGAACCGCGAGAAGAAGTGTTGTTCAGGGAAATGTCTAAATCAGAGACTAAGAGTAACAAGTGGAGAAAAGAAAAATCATCTCTAGTCAAGCAGAGCAAGAATGCGATGATGTCAAATATAAGTCCGAGTGAAGAACAAACGAGTTCGAAAGCCAAGAAAAGCTGAAAGTCTTTGTACGACGAGCGCATGGCCACACTACAAACTGAAGGTTTATCTTCCAGTTATCACCCTCCGGAGATAGCTCATCCGGATGTGAAACTTCACGCCGTGCCCAAGAGATGATAAGAGCAGGAAAGCGTGGTCCAACTCGCCGACCAGGCCGATGTCTGGTGGGATAACCGTAAGAGTGTCCTCCACGTTCGACAGGTTGATGATGTCGATGGGCACGCAGAAGGGCGGCGCGCGGCGCGTCATCAAGTACCAGGCTACAACCCCAGTTGACCACATCTTCTCAGGGTCTCACCCCGGTATCGGGGGCGGCTGGCGAGATAAGTGACATGTTTGCTGGCGTAATTCCAGGATTTGAAGAGCTGCGACGGGACATGGCTAAGAGAATAGATCGAGTCGAGGAGAGGGCTCACCAGGGTCAAGAGAAATTGCGAGATGAGCTAACAAACGTAAAGTCGCAGGCGAGAGTCGATCAGGCTCAGTTGATTCGTAACACCGATCAATGCCTAGCGGAGAGCTTGGCGCAAGCAAATAAGGAGTCGGAGGAAAGAGAAATTAGTCTGACAAGAGAGATCGAGCAACTGCTGAACCATCACGACAATACCTATGTTCTTACAATGGCTAGCCTGGAAAAAAGCGGGGATAATCGGGAGGAGCGTTCCGCCCCAAGGGAGAACTCACGCCAGGCAAATGATGGAGACGGAGCACGCAGCTATGCCGGGGCCCAGCAACGTTCGAGAACGAATTACGAGTCTAATCATAGGGAGCGACCCAACGCAGCCCCATCGAGGCCAGGTTGGACAAACCCGGTCCCGCCGGAGACGGATGCCACCCCGAGGACACAATTGCCCACCGTGCCGCAAGTCAGATCAGTGCCAGATCTGACTACAGTCTCGCAGGACACAACGATGTATGCTTCGATTGGTGAGCTTCTGAATAGATCTCTTGAAACATTCATCACCAAGCTCTCGAAGTCAACCGATAGAGGAGAGAGGTCGAAGAGGACACTCAAAAAGCCGAAGTCATACAAAGACGAGTCAGATGGCTGCATCGATACTTGGATAGAGGCGATGATGTTAGACTTTCAAGAAGAGAATCTCTCACAGAAACAGGAATACAGCGCATTGACAAGCAACCTGGAGGGTACATCCCTAAATTGTGTAATGGCGAAAAGGTCCAATGAGCGAGACAGCGCTCGCAAGATATCCAACATCTTGCTGAATATTTTCGTCTTTGGTGTGCAAGGGCATCAGGCCATGGTGAAATTCGAAAAGAGGCGTCAAAGATGACGACTCCATAGACAAGTTTTTGGACGACCTTGAACTACTCAGTAGAAGAAGCAATCCCGATGAGAGAAAATCGGAGCGAATTTTGGCGATTGCCTCGAAGTTCATGGATGGAGCAAAGAGTGTGGAGCTGAAAACCATGCTAGCCACACACCTCACTCTGTTGCTTGACCAGGTACCCAGGCCCGATGATTTTTGTATGAAGTCGCGTGAGTACTTGCTCAAAAGACCGAGGGCGCAAAACCGTTACAGAAATTATGCCAACTACAGCGGAACAAACACTGGCGCGAGCTCCAGTTGGTACAGACCTCGTGACGACAGGGATAAGAGGAGGTCATGTGCGAATTGCGGCTCGATTGACCACCATGTTTCCGCCTATTCTACTTACAAGCAGAACATGAAAGCGATAGATTACTTTCTCGATGACGTTGATGCTACCAACGAGGACCACGAAGAGTATTTGAGAGGACGCATAATGAAGTATGGACCAAGGTGCTTCTTTTGCAATTTGGAGGGGCACTTCAAGTCGGATTGCACTCATTTTTGTGATGCAATGGCGGACACGAAACTTCCCCGCCATGAAGAGGCACTTTCGGGCGTCAAAGCCAGCCGAGCACGTCCGATGAACGAAGCTGAGTCGCGGAGAAAAGAGACAACACCGAGCACACGTACGACTAAGAAAGTGAAGAACTTGCCTGAAGAGGTAATAGCCTCGAGCCTGGAGGCAGAGTCGACCGGCCCGCTCAAGGTGTATTATGGCTTAGCGGCACGGACATCCTTGCAGATTGTCCAACAGGAGATAGCCACGAAGGAAGTCGAGCAATGGGTGAGGTCGGAACTAGAAAGCACAGATATTTGGGAAAAATTGACATTCTGGGGAAAACAACGAAAGGAGAGGACAAACAAGAGCCCAGAAAACAGAGACTAAAACTAAATGTTATATCGGGTAAAACCTTTGGCATGACGAAAGAAGGAACGAAGATAATGTTCATTATTTCTGTCGCAGGACACCAGGTGGTCAAGAACTTGAGTGAATCGTCCTAGATCACGCTGGTACACCTGGTCATTTATGCGGACTACCTAAGGGAGAAAGATCCCAAGTTGGACTCCAGGGCAGTGCGAGCGCTGCTCACCATGGGAGGTCCAAGACTGATGAGAGTATATGGACATTACATCGAGGTCCATGGCCCATATCCGGTTCTGATGAATGTGGACGGCATTAACATCTACACGAAGGCTCACGTGACTGATGCAAGTGATCAAGTAGGCCGGATATACATCGGTCGAGAAGAGCTGAAAGTGCGACGAATCGGACATAACGCCATGCTTGAGCAGGATGCAGTTCACATAGGTTGCGAAGCCGATCTGGCAGCACACGTGCTAGATGTGCAGGGCAGGCAGCTTTCAATAAAAGGACTGTTAGACACGGAAGCAGTGGTCAGCGTCTTGTCAGTCAGTACCTGGACTGATATGGGCTTCGACAAGTTGGATCTGATACCGACAAACATCAGATTGGCAGCTGCCAAACAGGGAGCAATCTATGTGACGGGATGGACCCCAATTATATCACTGCAGCTTGGAGGAAGACATCTTTGAATGAACTTCCTGGTGGTGGAAAATTTGGACGAATCCGATGAATTCATCCTGAAGAGGGACTTCGTACGCAACTTTGATGACACGATCGACCTCAGCGACGGGTTGATCAGGATCAAAGACCCTGGGAGGAAGTATGAAAAGAAACCTATTAATAAGATCTTAATCAATCAGGCAAAAGTGCCAATTTTCCTGGATCGAAAAGTTAGATTGAATCCAAACCAAGCCGTAGTAGCGACGTTTAGGATGAGGAACTTGAATGAACTCAGTAATGACAGACAGGTGTGTCTGGTACCAAATCCAAACAGTAAGAGCTCGGCTATTTTAGGAAGAAGCTTCTCACTCACTCAGAGCGGACTGTGTGTGAGTGTGTTGTTGAACACAGAAGCAACAATAGTGACAATACAGAGGGGAAAAAAATTTGGCTACGCATTGCCTTCGAACACCGACTTTCGGAGTGTGGAGAACTTTAAAAAAAAGTTGATGTAGCTAAATGTCCCTTGCTCGCGAACCAGGAATGTATACTGAAGAGAACAAATGAATTGGAATCTTCTAAGAAATTGTTTTCAATGAACTCGGAGACAGATGATCGGTTGTCTAGTTGTTCGAACTTTCCCGAGAGACCAACAGAAACAGAGTTAGCAGCAAATAAACCTGTCTTACCCGAGATAGAACATCTGAAGGCTAAAATATCGCACGAAGAACTAGATTCGCTTAGAACGGTGCTAAATTGGAATGCAAACATTTTTTCGAAGCATTAGGCCGACATAGGTTGCTGCAATTTTGTAGAACACAAGATTGAGATAGAAGAGGGCTCGGTACCTCATAGGGAAGGGGGCGAGGAGAATGACCCCACATAAGTCGGAAGCGTGCAGGAAATAAATCGAGATGTTAATGGAGTACGACATGATCGAGCCGTCGAAGTCCCCGTGGGCTTGTGGCGTGGTAATGGCCAAGAAGAAAGGGGGCAACTCAGGTTTTGTTGTGATTTCCGTTACTTGAACGCAGTGACGATAAAGGACGCATACCCGATTCCCCGCATCGATGAGAGCATTTCCAAGCTGGGGGACGCGAAGTTCTTCACGACGTTGGATTTGGGCTCTGCGTTCTGTCAAGTGCCACTCAGAAAGCAAGATCGGGAGAAAACTGACTTCGCGTGCGAGCTGGGATTGTTCCAGTGGAAGAATATGCCGTTCGGATTGTGCAACGCAACGGCCACAATCCAGCGACTGATGGCCCAGGCACTCACGAACATAACTAAGAAATACGGGAACCTCATCATGTGTTAAGTCGATGATGTCGTGATTGCAACGCCAACCCTAGAGGATCGCATAGAAAGGTTGGTTGAGGTGTTTACTTGCATGAAGCAGGCGGGCCTGAAGTGTAAACCCTCAAAGTGTGAAATCCTCAGAGACTCATTAAAATATCTGGGCCGCCTTGTGGATACGCATGGAGTGAGACGGGATCCCAAAGCGGTCGAAGCGGTCTTGACCTGGAAGGCACCGAATAGAGACACGCAACTAATGAGCTTTTTGTGGTTTGCTAACTATTATCGAGAGTTCATCAAAGGATATGCCGACAAGATATACTCCATGCAGCAGTTGATGAGGAATAAGGGTAAAAAATCACTTGGACTGACGAGGCGCAATTTTCATTTGAAAACACTAAACGCGAACTTTGCGAGGCACCGGTCCTGGGCATGCCAACAGAGAAGGGGATGTTTGTGTTAGACACGGATGCATCAGTGGTTGCGATATCGGCCAAACATCACCAGGAGGAGGAGTGGAACGGGAGAACGGTTCTCCGTCCGATAGCCTATGGTAGTAAAGTCCTGAGCGATACAGAAATAAAGTATGGTGCGCCAAAAGCGGATATGTTCGCGGTGATCACTTTCGTGGAAAAAGACAGGGCCTAGTTGCGGAGTGCTCCCTTCAAGTTGCGTGTGGATAATCGTGCTCTTGCCTGGTTGAAAACCTATTCGATGGATCAAAGTTATATTGGTCGTTGGATCGTGCGCCTGGACGGATACCACTTGATCATAGAGCACCGTAGCCGTGACAAGCACCAGAACGCAGATAGCCTCAGTAAAAAGAAAGAATTCTATGAGCGCCTCGAGGAGAAGCAGGCTAACCAAGCAGAAACCAAAGACGGACTTTCATTCCTAGATAAGGAGACCTACGATAAACTACCACTTCTAGGTGGCTGGACAAGTCAGGGCGCCCCTCACCAGGACACCCTGAGCTTCCGGTGGAGACAGGTGCTGAAGTAAAGGTGTTGGTCAGAGGTGATCCTGTCCCGCTAGATCTGCTAGTCCGGTCCAATCTGGTACAGCAAGAGCTTACCAGGCTGGGTATAAAGAGCATAGCCCAGCTAAGTAGGACAGTGAACGTGGCGCCGGACGTCATGTTGAAGCTCCGTGACTTGCTAGATAGGGAAGTGGAAAGGCAAGCTCATGAGTGGATGGAAACAATGCAGCGGATGACCGTCACTGAGAAAACAGAGAAGAGGCCAGTGACCATTCGCAGTCGAGGTGTTGAACAGGATTGCCGGTCGATAGTAAGCCAGCTGGTAAACTCAATGCCGAAGGATGTCTTGTTGAGGACTTCGTTAACAGAACATCGGACATCGACCCAGGTCCAAGCTAATGAAGAGATCAGAGTCAAGTCGAAATACAGCTTCACGAGAAAAGTAAATTATACCTCCGATGAGGAGGGCACTGTAGTGGATAATGCCGCAGATGGGCTTGAGCTGATAGCAGTGTCGAAACGCCCAACCAAGTTAGTACCACATAGTATGGTCGTCCGTACCAACTTGGAGCCATCTGTGCAGGAGGCGACACCTTTGACGAAGATATGGTGTGTCAAATTGATGGATGATGCTGATGCCCCGGAGGTAATAAGCGGACAATTGAATGTGGTAAAGACTTATCTGAAAGCCAGATACCGGCTGTCGGATCTCCTGAGGGCTCAACAAAATGATAGAATGACGAGCAATCTGAAGAGATGGATCGAGAATGGAGCACCTGACAAAGGAGATTTAGAGGAAGACAGTTATAAGATCTTGAAGCAGCTCTATTTGAAGAGAAAAGATTTGAGGACTGGTGCATCCCAGCTGACATGCATGAGGGAGACTATTTGATAGTGGATCCTGCTTGTGAAGTGAATGAAAGAGGTACGCGCGACAAAAACGACGGGAATGAGGTGTCAGGTAATTGTGATCTGCAACTGGACCTGGAGTTGACAGAGCGAGTGGAGGTGGACGACGAAACTCTACCTTATGCCGATGGGGACTGGGACTGCCCATAACAAACTGAAATTGACAAAGGAGTACAACCTGACCTTCCTTTCACCATGGAGACACGCCAGGGCAAGAAAGGAAGGAACACGAAAAAGTACTACCCGTATGGCGAGGTTTTTGTCATAGACAGGATAGTTTTAAGCGATATGATAGACTCGCTGGTGGGACTGGATGAAGTAGCGGTGCCACAAGAGATCGACTTGGTCAATGACATGGATCAGGATTGGATGGACGATTGCTCCGAACCAGAAGTAGAGTTCGAACCAGAGGTGGAGCAGATTCATGAGCAAGAATTAACGAACTTGCGAGTGCTAGAACGGCTCCATGATCTACCGGCAGACCCTAAAGAGACAATATTGACGATTCAGGATGTCGATCTTGACAATTTAGGCATCCAATACGTCAGCCATGACAATACCGAGTCCAACTGGGTCGCTCCAGATGGTCCTCTAAGCGTTCCAGAATCCAACCTCGATCTGCTCGATTTTGGGCAATCGACGGGGACGTCGATGGATATTTTTGTCCCGGGAGTGGGGTAGGACTCACCCACATCAAAAATTTGATCATTGAAAAATTAAAGGGAAACCGGAGAACTGGAAACGGAAGGCGAGAACGCTAAAAAACCACCTTTTGGACAAATTTTTGAATCTTATTTTGACCTACCGAACCATTATTCAAACAATGTCGTCATGACGGACAGCGATTTCATATTCACAGAGCGTACATGCGCTATAGCGATAACCGCGGTTGTAAGCTTCAAAACGGCACTAGCGGCTAATTTTAAAAGAGAGTATAAGAATGTCGAGATTTCAAGCAACATGTGAATCCAGAGAGTTTGGTATTGGCTTTGACTCGACTTAGGGATTTTCTGGATGAGAGAGGAGTGACCTCCCTCTCATTACCAGTCTATGATCCCAATAGGGGAAAGCTACATCCGAGAGAGTTATATGCCCTTGTACACGTGATAATATCGGAAACTGACATAGAGGTTTACTCACATAAAAAGTACTATCTGAGTATATGCTAGGAGTTGCATTCAACGATAAGTGGTTTTTATTAAGGTCACTTTATAGGCATTAGGATTAAAATTTAAGTTAGCCACTAGGGATCATGTTTTATGTAATAGTGTGTTTATGTGTTATGTTATTGTTAGGGTATGTTTCACGTGATGTCTGTATCATAGAGACCTGAACTAGCGTAGGCCAACACTGAAGTAGTTTTGATGTTGGCCTACGGTGAGTCCGGGACCGCCGAGAGAGGTCAAAACCGACTGACGAGATGCCTGCGAGGAGAAAAGTCGGGCCACGACTTGGCTCGTGAGCCAAGACTAGGCCAGCAGAGAGATCACCGGCTAGGTGAGATGCCCTACCTGTTCAGCCAGTGCAGCCGCTCATCGGAGCGAAGAGACTGCGTGATTTCGAGGATACGCGGATCGCCTTCAAAGAACAGGAGTTAAAACACCTGAAAAAGTTGTATATGTCAAGGGTGAGCCAAGTGTCGACGGAGGTTCTGGCGACGATGAACTCTTCGGATGGATCCAGGGACACACGTCCCAAGGCAAAGGCGCAGGAGTTGTGCGCTCCGAGAGAGCCCGGGACTCCTCAGCAGAAATCACAGTCTGCTCCGAACGCGAGGAATACGATACCGGATCCTTCAGACACCTATCTGGCTCCGCAGTTTCAGGAGTCATTCAATCAGGTGGCTAGAGCAGAGATGAATGAGATCAACAGGACCACTCAGAAAGCAAGATCGGGACAAAACTGACATCGCGTGCGAGCTGGGATTGTTCCAGTGGAAGCAGATGCCGTTCGGATTGTGCAACGCAACGGCCACAATCCAGCGACTGATGGCCCAGGAACTCACGAACGTAACTAAGAAATACGGGAACCTCATCATGTGTTATGTCGATGATGTCATGAACACAGAAGCAACAACAGTGACAATACAGAGGGGAAAGAAATTTGGCTACGCATTGCCTTCGAACATCGACTTTCGGAGTGTTGAGATTTTAAAAAAAAATTGATGTAACTAAATGTCCCTTGCACGCGAACCAGGAATGTATACTGAAGAGAACAAATGAATTGGAATCTTCTAAGAAATTGTTTTCAATGAACTCGGAGACAGATGATCGGTTGTCTAGTTGTTCAAACTTTCCCGAGAGCTTAACAGACTGGGTATAAACAGCATAGCTCTGCTAAGTATGACAGTGAACGTGGCGCCGGACGTCATGGGGAAGCTCCGTGACGTGCTAGATAGGGAAGTGGATAGGCGAGCTCATGAGCGGATAGAAACAATGCAGCGGTTGACCGTCACTGAGAAAACGGAGAAGAGGCCAGTGACCATTCGCAGTCGAGGTGTTGAACAGGATTGCCGGTCGATAGTAAGCCAGCTGGTGAACTCAATGCCGAACGATGTCTTGTTGAGGACTTCGTTCACAGAACATCGGACATCGACCCAGGTCCAAGCCACTGAAGAGATCAGAGTCAAGTCGAAATCAAGCTTCACGAGAAAAGTACATTTCAAGGATGCAAGGGAAGAATACAAGCCGAGCTCGGATTGTTCATCCGGGGACACGAGACACTGTCAGAGGAGTCAGGCATTTTCGAGCCCGTACAAGACGACTTGTCCGGGGAGAAGATGTTAGGACAACCAAGTGACAGAATGTTTACCGGGGAGCCGGATTCAAAGCGACCAATGGACAGAATTCTGTCAGGGGAGTCGAGAAACATCACACACAGATTGGAATACAATTATGTGGAATGCATCGGCTCGAGTGATGACTCGAGGCCCGAGTCCTGGTAGAACACATCTGAGACTCCTTCCAATTCTGATGTTTCGGAGATTGCGATTCATTCTTTGTTGGTGGAATGGAAACAGCGCGGGCTGGACCGGGAAATTCATCAGGACCCAAACAGAGACAGGTATACCTCCGATGAGGAGGGCACTGTAGTGGATAATGCCGCAGACGGGCTTTAACTGATAGCAGTGTCGTAACGCCCAACCAAGTTAGTGCCACATGGTATGGTCGTCCGTACCAACCTGGAGCCATCTGCGCAGGAGGCGACACCTTTGAAGAAGATATGGTGTGTCAAATTGATGGATGATGCCCATGCCCCGGAGGTAATAAGCGGACAATTGAATGTGGTAAAGGCTTATCTGAAAGCCAGATACCGGCTGCCGGATCTCCTGAGGGCTCAACGAAATGATAGAATGACGAGCAATCTGAAGAGATGGATCGAGAAAGGAGC